>NC_060901.1:23867404-23999904 GCF_014805685.1 Silurus meridionalis
CAATTCAAAAATTACCAACCACCTGCACACTCCATTCCCTTTTCAGCACAGTTTCTCTTTTGCTTTACTACCTAATCTGCTAACTAGCAAACTAGCAAAACATCAGCTAATTTAAACATTTTGACTATTGCGGTTCATTCGGGCTAAAAATCATCTCCATCCATATCCATGACTATATACAATTTTAGCATTTATACACTTGAGGATTAAGGAACTTAGCCTAAAGGTTCAACAGTGAAGGATTGGAAGTGTTAGCATTGAAACTCACGACCTTCCGCAGCCGAGTTGTAAAATCCTGAGACAACCCCTGCAATGCTGTTGCTTTCCACAAACATATTACATGACCGATTATAGTTCAAGCAGACGGCTACCATCGCTGAGAGTATATTTAACCCTGCAGACCTGCATGACATGCTAGTAAATCTTTGACAGCTTTGTGAGCCTCGTCTCTTTCATAGAACGCAGACCCGAGGAACCTAAACATATTATTATTACATTGCCATTAATCCAAAAACGATACTGCAGAGGAGCTTTATGACCGTGATTTATGAAGCAGCGTTTGCTGAGAGCTGAGTCAGACATGGTCAACAGAACTATAAAGAGACGATATATGAATATATCGTATAACTAAAGATTTTAGCACAAGGTAAATAATTCGACAGGATTTGACTGCTTGCCTCTGTAGAAATGATTCGTTTTACACAGTCTAGATCAATTTATTTCAGGTTTTTACTATATGTCTGAATGAAATCCATTTGTACTTTTAACAATGGACATTATCTCAAAGCAGCTTTACAGAGATAAATACATTATAAAGTTGTATGAAAGAATGTATTAGTTTAGCTTATCCTTATTGAGTGAGCCAGTTATGACTCCCTGATATGACAAAAGGAAGAAACCTTGAGAGGAACCAGACTCAAAAGAAGATCTGAAAAGAAGAAAGGGACAGGAACATTGGCCTCTGGTACCTCAGGAGCATGTTTAACTCAACAGAGAGAGAGAGAGAGAGAGAGAGAGAGAGAGAGAGAGAGAGAGAGAGAGAGAGAGAATTCTAATGAGATTTACATCAGACACCTCAACTAATCACAATTTCACTAAAGACATCATAACATATATGAGCGGTGAAGTGAATAACACTGATTATCTCTTCATCATGGCACCTGCTATGGGGGTGGGAAATACTGTATCAGCCAACAAGTGAACATTTTGTCCTCAAAGTAGACGTGTTAGAAGCAGGAAAAATGGGCGAGCGTAAGGATTTGAGCGAGTCTAGACGTCTAGATGACTGGGTCAGAGCATCTCCAAAACTGCAGCTCTTGTCGCCGATCTGCAGTGGTCAGTATCTATTCAAAAGTGGTCTGACAGTGGTGACATGCTCATGGGCAGCCGAGGCTCATTGATGCATGTGGGGGATGAAGGCGTGTCCAACAGACGAGCTTCTGTAGCTCAAATCGGTGAAGAAGTTCAACCAACACAATATTAGGCAGGTAATCATAATGAGATTTTTCTGAGAATACAATTTGGTGCACTAGTAATGACACCAAAAAGCCGAAGTGCTAAAAAAGTCACTCATAATGAATTTCTGATATTTAACAAGAACTTTATTATTCACAGAAAGACTCAAAGTTGAAACAGAACTACAGCCTGTTTACTGTAGCCGCTCCTAAAGCCGTTGTTATAACAGAAATTAATGACAAGTAAGGGACAATATGTGCAATTGACTCTTAGCAGCTGCAATGTCTGAGACAGAGGAGACAGATGAGTATCTCTGTTAGGTTCCTTCAACTTTAAATGCTGTCCTGGTTACTGTATGATAAAGCCATTAGCTGTAGAACCTAGCAAAGCTGGCTTAACTAGCAAGCTAGTCTGGTGTTCTACTATATTGAACTGTAAAGTGTCTTAGTATAATGATTTATGTAGCAAAGTATGTAATTAGAGACATGTAATAATTAACAGGAGCTAGCTAACGAACCTAACAAGGTACTAAACCTCCAACAGCTAGGAAACACATCCTCTGAAGCAGGGGTATAGCCATCATTTCAAAAGTGGGGGGGATGAAATGTGTAGTGTTACCTGTTTTTTTTTCCTCCACTAAAAAAGTGAGGGGGACAAATTAACTTTCCCCGCGTAATCTACGTCCCTGCTCTGAAGGCTAATACTTTCCCTTATCATGGTCTCTGAAAGGCTTCATCTCTTTCTACATCATTTCTCCTAACTCTATCTGTCTTCATAGACGGTCCGAATGTTTACATGGTTTTAGCATTAAAAAAATGAAACTTATTTCCACACAGATTCAGCAGGACTTTTACAGCATTCATTTTTATTTTCCTGAGAACTCGTTAAAGGCAATAACCTTTAGCCCGCATGCTCTTAAACTCCAGCTGTAATCAAGAGGCAATGGGAACGAGATTATACTGTCTGCCTTCGTCACTTTCAGGATGCACTGTACATATAACGGACCTTGACAGATTTTCTTAGCTATCATTTAAATCGTGTTAACTGTGGGATGGTAACTTTGATATGCTTTGTCTTAGCACATATTCTGAAGTACATCTCTCAGATGTTTATGTTATAGATAGTGAAGAGCCATCAAAACACTCTAAATCAATTCATTATTTATTTAGCAACTGTTAATTTCTTTTTGCATTTTTGTTAAATTAAAAAAAATGTTACTCTACCTTTTTTTCCTACTATTAATTTGATTTGAAGAAATGAGAGTAGAGCTTGAATTTATACATTTTATCAACAAGCTTATACTCCAGTCCAGAATTTGTGTAACGTTTAATTGCATACCGAACAAATTGCACCATGTTGCTACATTAATACGGTCACTCGTGGCGACACGATGTCCAGTGACTTCCGGTGACATGAGCGACTGTGACCATTCGAGATTAGACGTCTGATGAGGTGGAAAAAGTGGAGAAAACGTTCATTTTACGCAAATATGGTTGAGCAACTATCTATCTATCTTTCTTTCTTTGTGTTTAACAGAGGGTATTGTTACTTTACCAATCCCTAATAAGCATAAAACATTAATAAATAGCAATAAACAGCTACTTTATGTACATTTAACTCCCCGTGTGGTTGTTTGAATAAAGTTTCTACTTCCAGTGGCCAAACTCAGCTGCACCTTTCTGCGTTCTTGGTTCAATGTTTTTACAACACAGTGATAAGCCGAGCAAACAGTTTGATATAGATTGCACATGCACAGCACACACACACACACACACACACACACACACACACACACACACACACACACACACACACACACACACGTTTGTCTTAGTATCCTTTCAAGCCTTTTGAGGCATTGATATTATTAATAAATGGAGCTAATTATTGCCTTCCACTGTCAGAAAACAAGAGAAATCATTCTGATTATTCATTATTTCCACAGTGTCAGATATTCTGATTGTCTTGTCTTTAACGAGCATCGAACCCGGAAGACCGTGACTAATATACGTATATAAAAATTTCTAATTCAAAATACAGAGTACGACAAGAAATGCTTTTTACGACTGTTCAACTTTTAAACATGAAAATAGAAATAGAGCATAAATAAAGTAATAAATAAATAAAGAGTATTAAAAAAAATAAAAAAAATTATATATATATATATTTTATTAATTATTAAATATTTAATTATTATATTTTTAAATATGTATATATATATATATATATATATATATATATATATATATATATATATATATATATATATATATATATTTTTTTTATATGTATATAAAGGGATAGATATGTGTATGACTGATGTTGACAGAAGTACAGATTAAAGTGTCCCATTGTAATTGCTACAATGTGCTGGTATTAAAGTGATACTGTGCTGTGCCAGTCCAGTGTTGAAGTGACAGTGTGCAATTGTGCAAAAAAAGTGTGAAAAGTGAGACATAGAGAGAAGTCCAACTTTCACATTAATTACAACACTTTTGGAATTATGTATGCATGCAGTGTTTCTTGCCATTGTATGTATTTACAGTAGTTAGTAGTTACAGTAGTAGCACTAATAGGGCTAATGACCTTTTCACGTTCCTCTTTTTGAAAACTCACACCTATAAACTAAAAACCATTCCAGGTGACTACATTGTGAATCTGAGGAGAGAATGCCAATAGTTTGCTGATCTGTCATCAAAGCTAAATATAGTTACTTTAGACAATCCTAAATTGTAGAACACATTTGGGTTTAACACTTTTTTTTGTTTATACATGATCTTTTGTAGTTTGTAGTTTGTACGTCTTCAGTTTTAATGTGAATTGTTGAAAATAATAATAATAATAATAAAAAAACACTGAAAGCAAAGGTGTGTGCACACTTTCATTGCACTTTAATATTACTTTTATTATTTGTTTTATTTCATATGAATTGTTACAATTATTAAAAGGATCTTTTTGGGAACATAGCAAAAGTGTTGAGATTTTTAAGAATCATTATGAATTACGAATTCTTTTTGTGTTTCTTTCTGATGGCAGTGGTGTAAAGTATTTGAGTAAATGTACTTTATTACTGTACTTAAGTCATTTTTTTGGCTTTCTAGTTTTACTAAGTAACAAAGATATAAGCAACATTTACTCTCTACTCAACTACATTTATAATTCAATAGAAGTACTTGATACTTCACTATGTTTAAATTGACGAAGACCGTTATTAATTACATTTTGCACTTTTGCTGAAGATGTTATTAAGCCTCAACACTCCCCGACCCACATCTGCTGCCGGGGAGCGACTTTTTAGGACCGCCGACATCATTTTCAGTCAGAGAAACTTTTTTTTTTTTTTTAAGTTGAATAAAAATGTTGGCCGTCTCTGAAACTAAGATGTGCATCAAATCACAATCAGCTCTGAACATTTGGTTTTACTTTATCTAAACTTATTTCCTTTCATTTCATTTGTCCATTGAGTGCTAATGGTTCTTCTAATTTGTGATACTTTTATTTTATTTGTTAATTGATGATACTTATTTTGAAAGATTGCTTATCAACTTTGTCTCTCTTTTTTTTTAACAACTTGTTGGATCTTTATTTCATCCTGCGATGTTTAAAAGGCTGTTGTATTGATCTTGGTTGAAATAAGGGTAAGGGTACATAAGGGTACAGCAAAATTTCTTTAGCATTGAAGGTTCCAATGAGCACAGAGGCCTCCATCATTCATAGATGGAAAAAGTTTGGAACCACCAGGACTCTTCCTAGAGCGACTGGGTTGAAGAGCCTTAGTCAGGCAGGTGAGGAAGAACCTGATGGTCACTCTGAAAGAGCGCCAGCCTTTCTCTGTGGAGAGAGGAGAACCTTACAGGAAAACAATCATCTCGGCAGCACTCCACCAATCTGGCCCGTATGGTGGCCAGATGGAAGCCACTCTTCAGTAAAATGCACATGGCCACAGCCTACCTGGAGTTCAGGCACCTGAAGGACTCTCAGACCATGAGAAACTAAATTCTTGAACTCTTTGCCATGAATGCCAAGCATGGCCAATACCATCCCTACAATGAAGCATGGTGGTGGCAGCATCATGCTGTGAGGATGTTTTTCAGCAGCAGGAACTGGAAGACTAGTCAGGATCGAGTACAGAGACAGATGTACAAAGACATACTTGATGTAAACCTGTTTCAGAGCGCTCTGGACCTCAGACTGGGGTGATGGTTCATCTTCCAACAGGATAACGACCCTAAGTACACAGCTAAGATAACAAAGGATTGGCAACAGGATGACTCTGTGAATGTCCTCGAGTGGCCCAGCCAGAACCCAGACTTGAACCCGATTGAACATTTCTGAAAAGATCTGAAAATGTCTGTGCACCGACGCTCCCCGTCCAACCTGATGGAGCTTGAGAGGTTCTGCAAAGAAGAATGGAAGAAACTACTAAAACATAGGTGTCCCAAGCTTGTAGCATTAAACTCAAAAAGACTTCAAAGTTTTAAGAGTACATACATGAAAAAGATACTTATGTATCTGTTTACTGCTGCATATCCTTTATCTTTTTGATCAATCCTCTCCTCCGTTGTTCACTTTCCATCTCTTAATCTCCTTTTCGTTTTTTTTAGACTAATGATTTTTTCCAAACCAGTTCGGTGTTAATGTGGTCTGATATCTTGTTCCAATTCATCCTAAATGTCACTCCATCTTGTTTTGATTTCATGCGACGATGTACTTGACATTATCTCAGACAGTAGTCTAAGCTTTTCCTCGCTGACGTTGGCGGGAAATTATTTTGATGACTGTTTCAAGGTTAGGTGTTTCTTTATCTGTTCGGCCAGGCCTTCGTATCTAACGCTGGAGATTAAGAGATGGTTCACCGTACGAGAAAGGCATCTTGAAAATTTCCACAACATAAAAAAAAAACATCATGTTCTTTTCTTTCATGCTCCATGCTCTTTTTATATCACTGACCTGATTTGTACTTGTCTAAATCTTGTTCCATCTTCCACCCCACCCCACTTTTCCAACCCTGGATGCTTCCATTCTAAGGATATAAACTGCTTGGTGTGTCTCTTATATCAATGCTTTGATCCTACACTAATAATCCTGAACTGCGCTTCTTCTCATGGGGACATGCTGCGTTTTTTTTCCCCCTGATAGAAGGTTTACTGTAAAAAAAAAAAAATTCCCCATTGAATATTTGGCAACCTGAGCAGCTACATGTGTTGTACCAGTGGTCTCGAGGCAGAGAGGTTCAGACTTAGCATGAAAACAGGATTTGTTTCGGTACATGATATGAGGAAAAACATCTTGAAGGCATTACAGTGCAAAGAGTCAAAAGTTTAAAGAGTACCAGGCTAAGGTTTTTAATACTGATCACAATGCATCTTTCCTGTCTTGGGCTTACACACATTCACATACTCACTCCCCCTTTCCTTTTTTACTTTGTTTCGCATAATGACAAATGAGTTCAGAGTTTTCGCCTTGATCTGGACGTGAAGTTTGATGTTTCAAGGTTTAGCTACAGCCATGACATCAGTGGTAGAGCAAAATGTAAAAGAAAAGAGAAAGGGATACGGTGAGTAGAATGCAGAAGCTCCATTTTTGGTTGTTTAAGAAGCAGGACAGGAGAAAGTGCAATGTTTCCAGGACCATGAGGTCTTGCCAATACAAACCCAGCTCCCTGAGAGACCCATCTCCACTCCAGGATGCCTGTCTGACAGGGGGAGGGACACGGCGGCGCCATGCCGATTCCTTCGACAGCTTATCTCTTAGCAGTGATAATGCTGTCAAAATAACAGCCAAGATACATAGTGGTGAGGAACTGGTTAAAACCTCCTTGGGTGTCCTATTAGTTGTCCTTTCTTGGTGTTCTTCTTTGGTGTTCAATATTGAAATTCCTCCACTGTGTTCCTCTTTGGTGTCCCTCCTTGGTGTAACTTTTTGGTGTTCCTACTTAGTGTTCTTCCTTGGTGTTTCTCTTTGGTGTTCCTCTTTGGTGTTCCTCTTTGGAGTCAATTCAATATGGTGATTAAAAGTGAATATGTTCTTTATAAGTGAAAGTTTGTCCCTAATGAGCGAGCCGGCGACTGTGACAACTCCTTGAGATGGCATAAGGAAGAAACCTTGAGAGGAACCAGACTCAAGAGGAACCCATCCTCATCTGGGTTGCACTGAATGTCCATTTATTACAGATAAACGATGTTGTGGGGTACAGTGATGGTGATCAGAAGCAAACTGTAGTCCTGAGTCAGTGTAGGAGACTGTTGACATCAACTACGGTCCAAATCCATCCTCAAAGCTTCTTTTCTTACTCCATAATTTCATGGACCTCAGGGAGTTGATGAAAAACCATCCCTTCCTTGTGTTCCTCCTTGGTTTCCATTGTTGGTGTTCCTCTTTGTTGTCTCCTTCCTGTTGTCCCTTCTTGATGTCTGTTCTTGGTATTCCTCATTGGCATTTCTTTTTGGTGTCTCTTCTTTGTGTTCCTCTTTAGTGACCCTTTTTGATATCTCTTCTTTAGTGTCTCCTCTTGATATTCCTATTTGGTGTCCTTTCTTAGTGTATCTCCTAGTGCTCCTCTTTAGTATCTCCCTTCCTGGTTTTCTTCCTTGGTGTTCTTTCTTGGTGTTCCTCCTTAATGTAGCCTCAGCCTGTCCACGTTCACTCTCATTCTCTTTCTTTTCTGTTTTTTCAAGCAAATTGGTTATTGGAGGAAATGTACCCAAATAAATCACCAATACTTAATAGAATGTAAAAAGACCTGTTGATTAATACGTTCGGAAAAGAAGCTATTTTAAATGATACATCTGGACACTTTATTCAAACTAAGCATTTAAAAGATGTCCACTGCTGTTAATGAGGTCAAGACCACAAGCACATCCAGAGGTTCTAGAGACATCTAGAGGTTTCCACATTTCATAGCACTTTTCACAGACCGACTATGTATTTCAGCATAAATCCAAAACAAAGGTTAATAATAGATGTTTAAACACAATTGTAATAAAACTAGTGATGAAATATACATGTAGGTTAAAATTGTTTGGTTGAACTTTAACCAAATTTGAGTTAAAAAACAACCGCAATCAGAAGCTGAAAGATTTAGAAGAATTCCTTTTTCTACAATGCATTTATTAAATTACTGGCTTTTATGACCACCGTGTGGTTCTCTGCGGGTTTTCCGGTTTCCTTCCATGATAAAAAAAAGAAATTGGACAATGCTAAAACTTCTCATTGACTGTCTCTGTTTGCGTTGACCAGGACGGTGAGCACATCAGTCATGTGACACTGCAGAGTTAAACAAAAGTTAAGTACATTTGTAATGTAGATTGTTACCTAACAAATATTTGAAAAACTGTTGATCATTGCTATAAGGGGGCCAGAAAACTGATCTGGTGCCTCTGATGATTTAACTTTCAACAGTAAGTCCAGAGTATATTGTTAGCTTTGCTCTCTCTTGAGAATTTCTCTGTCATTAAGTTTGATTCAGTTATATTATACCATCAAAACGGTGCTAAATCTTGGATTCTTATATGTAAATGAGAATATATCTTCACAAAACCATGAACTTTTTATATGAAACTAAAGTATGTTGAGGGTGAGGGTGAGGGTGGTGATGGAGGTGTCATGTGGCATTATCTGGAGCCGAAGTGCATTACGGTATTTTTATAAAACAGCATGGAGTTTAGACTAAAATGATTTGCTAAAATGTTACATGTTTGATTTATTATTTAATGACTTGACACACATTTGAATTTGTTTATCCATAGATCTAATATTTTGGAGCATCCAGGATACAAGTTTCTGTTCTTATTCATGTTATACCTTGTGGCATTTGGCAGATGTTTTTATCCAGAACAACTTGCCATGTCCGTCAACCTGTATATCACCACTGCAAACAGGAATTGGCTCAGAGCCGATCCTTGATGCAGTCCAACCTCCACCTTGAACCAGTCCGTCGTTCCTATTGCACACTTCACTGCTGTCACACTGTCCTCATACATGTCCTGCACCACCCTCACATACTTCTCTGACACACCTGACTTCCTCATACAATACCACAACACCTCTCTCTACCCTGTCGTATGCTTTCTCTAAATCCACAAACACACAATGCAACTCCTTCTGACCTTTTCTATACTTCTCCATCAACATCCTCAAAGCAAGTGCTCTTCCTCGGCATAAAATCATACTCACAGATGGTCACCTCTTCTCTCAGCCTGGCTTCCACTACTCTTTCCCATAACTTCATGGTGTGACTGATCAACTTTATTCCCCTGTAGATACTGCAGGTCTGTACATCTCCCTTATTCTTAAAGATCGGTATCAGCACACTCCTTCTCCATTCCTCAGGCTTCCTCTCACCTTCCAAAATCTTGGTAAACAATCTGGTTAAAAACTCCACTGCCATCTCTCCTAAACATCTCCATGCATCTACCGGTATGTCATCTGGTCCTTCTGACTTGCCACTCTTCATCCTCTTATTCGCTGCTCTCACTTCCTCCTTACTAATCCTATCTACATCCTGCTTTACCATCTCCACACCATCCAACCTCTCTCTCTCTCTCTCTCTCTCTCTCTCTCTCTCTCTCTCTCATTTTCCTTGTTCATCAGCTGCTCAAAATACTCCCTCCACCTTCTCAACACACTCTCCTCATTAGTCAACACATTTCCCTCTCTATCCTTTATTGCTCTAACTTGCAGTACATCCTTCCCAGCTCGGTCCCTTTGCCTGGCCAATCGCTACAAATCCTTTTCTCCTTCTGTTGTGTCCAACCTCTCATACAGCTCCTCATATGCCTTCTGCTTTGCTTTCGCCACATCCCTCTTTACCTGCTGCCGCATCTCCTTATACTCCTGCCTAATTTTCTCATCACTTTGTCGATCCCAATTTTGTTTCTCCAACCTCTTTCTCCTTATGCTCTCCTGCACTTCCTCATTCCACCACCACGTCTCTTTGTCTTCCTCTCTTTTTCCAGATGTCACAACAAGAACCTTTCCAGCTGTCTCCCTCATCACTTCTGCAGTTGTTGCCCAATCATCCAGCACCTCTTCACCACCACCGAGCCCCTGTCTGACCTCTTCCCTGAACCTCACACTACACTCTTTCTCCTTTAGTTTCCACCATCTTATTCTTATTTCAGTCCTCACTCTCCTTATCTTCTTCTTCTCCTCCAAAAACAACCTACAGACCACCATCCGATGCTGTCCAGCTACACTGTCCCCTGCCAACACCTTACAGTCTCCAATCTCCTTTAGGTTGCATCCACCTGTGTGCACCTTCCACCACTCTTATACGTCACCCTATGCTCCTTCTTCTTCTTAAAATAAGTGTTCACCACTGCCATTTCCATCATTTTAGCAAAATCTACCACCATCTGCCCTTCCACATTCCTCTCCTTAAGGCCATACCTACCCATCACCTCCTCATCACCTCTGTTCCCTTCACCTACATGGCCACTGAAATTTGCCCCATTCACCAATCGTTCATTCCTAGGTTCACCTTCTACCACTTCATCCAACTCACTCCAGAATTTTTCCTTCTCCTCCATCTCACAACCCACTTGTGCTCCACATTTATCATCACGCTTTCAAATTCCAGCTTCACGTTCATTACTCTATCAGAAACTCTCCTCACCTTCACTAAACTCTTACTGTACTCTTCCTTCAGAATCCCCCCTACACCATTTCTCTTTCCATCCATACCATGATGGAGCAGTTTAAACCCTCCAATGTTCCTGGTCTTACTCCCTTACCACTTGGTCTCCTAAACACACAACATATCTCCCTTTCTCCTCAAATTATATTACACAATAATAGTTGAATACTTTGAACCACAATTACAATACAATAATACAAAAATTTGAAAAACAGAGCAGAGAAAATCTGAAACGCGTTTTCCCTCAACGCTTTTTTGTCCCATCTGAGTTTCCGTATCAGCTGAAATTCTTGTCACTTGACCGGAAGTGAAAGTGTTTTTCTGCCTGAACATAAGCAGGGTTTTATTTTCCTTAACCGGTGCAGACATGCGATAAAATCACAAGAATATAATTGTTCCGATCTCTTCTGTATGTGAGTCTGATCTAATATCCGGTTTTACAGCATTACTTTCAGGCAGATTGTGTTGATTTTAAACGCTATTCATTTGCAGTGTGGATGAAAGCAGGGCTCATGTGTGTGTGCTTCCTCATGTGTAGATGTTATTGTAGTGTTTGTTTATGCAGTTACACACACACACACACACACACACACACACACACACACACACACAGAGATAGAGAGAATGTAGATGCGTTGGAAAATAAGGTGTGTGTGTGTGTGTGTTTCTCTGTTTCAGGTTGTTTGGATCAGTGTGTTTTGCTGTATTCAATTGATCCAGCATCAGCATCATCGTCATCATCATGCCTCTGACTGCATCTGTGATCAACGGGGCCCAAAAGCTGGTCTTGTACGAAACAAGAGCTGTATGTACATCATACATACATGTATTATAAAATACATTATATGTTTGTCTCTTTTTATTTTAACCTGCTTCTACCTATTCTACCGCCTGCCACTAGATGGCAGTGTAGAGCTATTCATTTACTCGCCCTTAATCCCAGAGGTGTAAAAAGTAGCTGAAAATCATTACTTACTACCAAACTCCATTCATCACAAGTTCAATTCCAATATGATTTGCGTAAAGGTTATGATTCGAATGGTACTCGAGTATTCGACTAGTATCGAACGAAGGCTCGAATGTTTACAGCGTCGAAACACGTTAATGAAAAGCAGTAATAACCATCGACGCAACAGCCTCTGAAACAAAGATCGAACAACAACAAAAACGCCAATGTAGCGAAGGGATCTTTCGGGAAAGGAATCTTTAATCGACAAATAAATGTGCAGTCGTGATCATGTGACAAAGTAAAGAACCATTGGCATTCAATAGGAGATAAAATGTACGTAAATAATTTAAAGTAAAAGCAAAATTTCGTAATGCAGTGTTTTTGTTCGACAGAAACCTTTTTGGAATGTATTCAAGCTTTTTACTGAAAATGTAATCGGTTACAGTGAATGTAAATGAAAATATAGTGGAGGACATGGATTAAATCATAAAAATAGAGTAAAAGTTGCTTATAACTGATAAAACTGGGAAAAAAAGACTTTACACCACTGCTTATTCCACTAGTGCACCCATAGAGGGCGCCAAAGCTAAAGCCAGACACTGTATATTCAGAATAAAGTGCGAAAATGTACCAAGATGTAAAAAACCCCCCAGAACGTTCTACCCTTATGTGCATTTGCCCCTTGGCATCTTCAGGTTCTGTGGGGTGGTAACCCTCAGGATAGGGTGAAGGTGTGCATCAGGAAGTTGTGTGTGTTCTTTTGGTTCATACCGATACAACATGAGACGAGGAAAAGCAGCAACACAGTAGCGCCGACCAGTACAGAAGGATGTGCGAAATGAATTTTTTTCCTTGATTGTGTGTGTGTGTGTGTGTCCAGTTCAGTTCTGGTGGTCTCGACATAAACATTGGTTCATCGTGATCATGCTTCCTCTACAAAGCATGTAAACCAGATCTTTTCAAGGTCACTTTGTGCATCGCCATGTTGGAACAGGTTTAGGTTTCCGAGTTCAATTTTATTATAGTGCCATCTAAAGAGTTATCCTGGTACTGAAGGCATTCAAGCCTTCAAATGTACTTAAGTATCCAAAGTGCTATGATTTATTTTGGCTATAATGTTCCTATTATCATTTTTATCACCAGACTTTACTTAATCAACTCAGTTTATGTGAAAAGACTCGAATGTGACTCACAGCACAACAATCTATTAATAGAATGATATTTATGAGCCAAACACTGATTGATATCTAATCAAATCTAGAAAAAAATCATTAAAACCCAAAAGCATTTATCTCTTCGTTCGAGTTTGAATCCCATCATTTATTGCTCTCAAAACGTTTTGTTTGCTGTTGATCTGTTGCTGAACTGTATGTTAGTGATCAGTAGATACACCAAGCAAAACCAGTTCAAAACAAAGCGTCCGGTTACGTTTTTATCCTCATAATTCAAAAGGAACATTCCTAAAATGTAGTCAAGTAAAAGTCTCCCCAAATAGAAATATTTCAGTGAAGTACAGATATGCGAAAAAAAAAAAGTGTAGTTTCTAAAGGTTGAAGGACATTTCAAGGACAAGTCCTACTCCTCTTTTTTACTTTAATCGGATTCACTCATATGAACATCACTGAGTTTGGACAAAGCGGGATAAGTGGACTTGCAGAACATATGATCAAAGTGTGAGAAGGACAGACAGACAGACAGTCAGTCAGTCAGTCAGTCAGTGCAGGACAATACGCTGCTGTCTGAGTTTATTACTACATTGTGAGGGGATGAGACGTGTTGCAGATACTGTTTAATAGGACTGGCTGTACGGAACATGTCAGTCAGGAGGCGTTGCAGAGTAACAGCTCAGTTCCTGATCCAAAAACATTGCGCTTACACAGAATACGCCGTTTTAATGACATTCTGCATGAACTATAAATAAAGAAGTCTGTCCTGTTTGATATTTTATGGTGAGCATAATGATAGATCAGAGGTACCAAACCAATCTATCCAATCAGATTTCATCCGCCACATCACGTGATGCCGAGGTCAGATATCTATCTGTCGCCTGCCTGCTCTTTTAGCATAAACTCCATGTTGCTTCCAGCTGTTGCTTTAACCAATCAGATTGCAAATTGGACACGCCTTCTAGCAGGTGTCTAATCACGTCTGCTTTTTTTTTTTTTTTACGTGCTTTGATTGGACGGTCGGAGAGGACACTAGTCAGAGCTCGCAACTAGCATCTGTATAAAACTGCACAAGCTCAAATATACTTGTGTAGTGGATTTTTTCTTTCATTCCACAACGACTGACAGGAAAATTTCCTCAGAAACACTCCTACGGACATCTACAAGACGGACTTTTTAAGAAAAGCTGGACTTCGTGAGGAAAGAGTTAAGAAGATTTGTCATAAACCATTTATACCATTGTGGCTTCTTTCCTGTAGAATTTGCATATGTGCCTATATTTTCTATAATATTTCGACATTGCCTCAGGAAATCCAATGTGCACAGAAAAACTGCATCAAAATCCCAGGGTTTGTTTACGAGGTTAATATCGATGCTTCTGTTAAGAAGTATGCGAGCGGTGCAGCTGTGGCTCCAGTGAAAGGAGAGTTGTTGAATTGTGTTGATTTCTTGCTTTAGTATTTAGTAATGGGGACCATTAACTAGTTGGGGCGTTTAACTAGTAGTTAAATCGTATAATAGGCACGTTATTGTGTTTAGTTATGCATGGGGTCTAGGTCCTTTGAAAAACAAATTGTCTTGGCTGGGGACCGCCGTGACACCATGAGCAAGCACACTTTACAATACAACTTTTCTCCTGTTCTTTATTCATTGCCATTTTCCTGATAAAATAAAGATGTTTGTTATTTTTGTGTCATCAGAGATATTTTCTGGTTGGGAGTAATAATGCTCAAACCAAACACCGTGTCCTGAAGATCGACCGAACCGAACCACGAGATCTGGTCATTATTGATGACAAGGTGAGTGTCCCGATGCTCATCGTAACTCTAAATGCTACACAACCCTGACCCCCAACACACCCCTCGAAATTTGGCAGATGCCCTTATATGGAGTGACTTACAAGTATCTCACAAGCTGAGGAGTTTAGGGTTAAGGGCCTTGTTCAGGGGCCCATCGTGATGATGCTGGGATTTTAAAATCTATTGGGAAACCCTGACACTGCCAAATATATGACACTCAGTGCTTATTCATTTCTGCCGAGTCAGGTTCTCAGTATGAGTATTTCACATTAGGAAGTGTATGTGGTTTTGTTTTGCATACACACTTTCCAAACAAATCCTGTGAACTACCATTTGCCATGTTTGTCTGGCTTGCTTGTGGTCTCACACTATGTGCAACGCACTACGTCCAGTTAAATGCCGCCTTAAAGGTGAAGATGCACATTGTTAGCATTCTTTTAGCCATTTGAAATTTGACCAGATTTGATTGAACTTCATTGGCCGTGTGAAAGGTGCATGTATAGAGCCATTGAAATGCAGTTAACTTCTAATGATGGGGCAAAAATAGTGCCAATTGGTACTCCTATACAGGGTACTTCTAAGGAACAAGTACACTTGCTCCATTGGTGCATCATAGTCACACAATGTTGGGTATAATCAACTGAAATTGAGGGTGGAATTCAATTTAATTCAGCTTGATTTGTATAGAGTTCAACCGATTCATTAATTGATTAATCAGCAACGATAGTTGATTAAAATCCGTACCGATAGTTTTTCCGGCTTCCAGTCCGCTGTTATAACGAGGGCTGCCTCTAGGGGCGACTCACTGACGCCATGTGCTGTTTGTTCTTACATGGAAGACGGTGCGCTGCACGGAAAGAACTATATTATATTAATATTTTATAAATTAATAAATAAATATTTACTAATATTGTTTGTAAGCAAACTGTTCATATTAATTACAGTCCAAATTCATCTTTATAATCTAAAGTGGAGTCACCCCTGCTAATCTTATGTAAAGTGTGGCAAACGTCCAATGTTGTTTAGAAATGTCTAGTCTTTTATGGTTTTCGTGACACATGCATTTTTGTTTTTTTTGTTTCTATGCAATAAATGAGATTAAAGGGAAAAACACACAAGAATTGGACAATGAATGACTGGAAGAAAGTTATACGTAAAGATGAGTCCAAATGTGACAATTTTGGCTCTAACAAAACTTATGTAAAATGGAAAACAGGAAAGATGTTAGCACATGGAGGTGGAAGCTTAATGGTTTGGGGTTGTATTGAACCAGGGAAGGATGGAGACTTATTAGAAGGAATCCTAAACTAACATGGCTACAATTCCATACTCCCTCACTATACAATTCTGTATATGGCAAAAAAACGACTTCACCATACAACCAGCTGTGTAAAAGATATTTAGGGAGCAAACAGTCGTGTTTTATTGAAAGGCCTGCCCAGTCATCGCACCTAAATCCTATTGAACTGCTGTGGGATGAACTACAGTAGATCACAAGGAAGAGAGAAAACTCTAGTGAAGAACGACTTTGGCAAGTGTTCTAAGAGGCATGGTAAAGGATTTCAGCTAAATGTTTGGACAAACAAACTGACCAGATGTGAAGAGTGTGTAAAACCGATATGATAAGATTTTTCAATGAAAGTACAGTGGAACATCTGTACATTTTATATATTTGTTTGGTCAAAGTAAATCATTGTACTGTTAAATGGCCAAGTTTTTGGCCAAGGTTGAAGTGGTTTAAGATCAGAAAATCTGACTATGTTGCTTGCTGGTTTGTTATCCCCAGTTCATAGTTACAGCAAGTATCTATCTTGTCTATATATTTGAATGTATTTCATACAACTGACCTTCTTATATCTTTTATGTGTTGTGTTGTTTGTGCTCTTGTACATGTGTTTAGCATGTATATAGTCAGAAGGAGGTTCGGGAGCTTTTGGGAAGGTTGGATTTAGGAAACCGCACAAAGATCGGACAGAAGGGCTCTTCTGGACTTTCCAAAGCTGTGATTGCTTTTGGCATCGTAGGTAAGGTAGTATAAAAAAACCTGAAATACCAGAGAAGCTTTATCTCTCTGCGTTTTCACATGCTTAAGACTTTCAGGCTCCCATGAGTTTTGACAAATTTCCCTCTTTAGTCTACTGGCTCTTTTGGGTGGAAATGTCAAGTTGAACTTAGGGCTCACTATAATCAGACATAGTAAAGATTAGAAATGAAGTCATCTGAATAGAAAAGATGGTGTGGTGGGTGTACAAAATGCTAAATTAGAAATGGTTGTTCAACTTTGTTCTGAGCGGTGCTGTAATATAATATGTAGAAGAATATAATGATAGTAATAATGAATATAGAAATAAAATATTTTTTATTGGAATTTATTTCAGTTACTGTAATTAAAATTGATTTGAATCTATGTATTAGTAAATATGTGTATTAGGAATGGAACAGCATCAAATTCTATATAATACCTTAGCTGGGGAACAATGCAAAGTAACTATATAACAATTGCCACATAGCTATAGAACAGTGTCCAAGTAACTATAGAACAGTGTCCAAGTAACTATAGAACAGTGTCCAAGTAACTATAGAACAGTGTCCAAGTAACTATAGAACAGTGCCCAAGTAACTATAGAACAGTGTCCAAGTAACTGTCCAAGTAACTATAGAACAGTGTCCAAGTAACTATAGAACAGTGTCCAATAGCTATAGAACAGTGTCCAAGTAACTGTCCAAGTAACTATAGAACAGTGTCCAAGTAACTATAGAACAGTGTCCAAGTAACTATAGAACAGTGTCCAATAGCTATAGAACAGTGTCCAAGTAACTGTCCAAGTAACTATAGAACAGTGTCCAAGTAACTATAGAACAGTTTTCAAGTAACTATAGAACAGTGTCCAGGAGCTATAAAACAATGCCCAAGTAACTATAGAACAGTGTCCAAGTAACTATAGAACAGTGTCCAAGTAACTGTCCAAGTAACTATAGAACAGTGTCCAATAGCTATAGAACAGTGTCCAAGTAACTATAGAACAGTGTCCAGGAGCTATAGAACAGTGTCCAGGAGCTATAGAACAATAAAAGGTAGATGTATAATAAATGTCTAGTAGCAATAGAATTGTCACTATTTATCAATGTTCAGTAGGTATTTAACAGAGTTCAGTATCTATATAACAATGCATGTTAGCTATGTAACAATGTCCAGTAGCTATACAAAAGTGTCAGTAGCTATAGAATAATGTGTAGCATTTAAAGAACACGTTAAAGTAGCTATAAAATAGCTATGTCCAGTAGCTAAACAACAGTGTCAGTAGCTATAGAATAACGTCCAGTGACTACATTACAATGCCACGTAGCTAAAGCACAATGTCCAGTAACTATATAACAATAAGCAACGATAGAATGAAGTAAAGTAGCTGTATAACAATTTCCAGTAGCTTTAGAATGATGTGAACAATAAACAATGGGTATATTGCAATGTTAAGTAGCTAGGTAAAAATGCCTAGTAGCTATTTGATACTAAGCACAGAAATATAGATAAAAATCTTTTTTTTTTTGTGTTGAGAGATTAAACACATTAAGTTTAAACAAAACAAACAAACAAAAATTTGTGTCTTTTTTCGGATGACACCAGCAATTTTCCTAAAATGAGACTTTTTTTTTTTTCCCCAAACATAATCATTAAGAGCAACAGAGACGGCTGATTGCTGCTCGATTCCTGACCTACATAGATTGCATTGTTGACTTGGTGCTATGTAGACTATTACACAGCGCTCTCATCTTCGGCCTGCATCCCATCGTAATTACGTCTTGCGCAACCATGCAACGGTATTGAGCACTTTTCTGAAGGGGACAAAAGGATCCTCGTTAAAATGACGCACTCGCGTAAAACAGGTATAGTCTAGTGTTTGGCCCCAAACTCGGTCTTGGACGGAATAGTATTATTGACCTATTTTTTTGTTACTTTTTTGTCATTCTATCATTGGAATATAATTGGCCTGGAACGTATCATGCGAAGGTTTTATTTATCTTGAAAGCAGTAAACACTGTAATGTACTACTTTTGGTTGTTTACGATTAGTCAATTTGTCAGACAGGAAGTTTTTTATTTATTTATTTATTTGTTTATATAGAATGCCCTGAATATGGCCTGACTGATTCTAGGGTACATCTCCACCCCTTTTGTAGGCTTCGTGCGTTTTCTGGAAGGCTACTACATCGTTCTGATCACCAAGCGACGCAAGATGGCCGACATCGGGGGTCACTCCATCTATAAAATCGAAGACACCAACATTATTTATATCCCTAATGACTCGGTCAGAGTCACGCATCCTGATGAAAGCAGGTTAGTTTTACGTCTAGACGTTGTGCTTTTGAGATCCTACGAAATGCTCCAAGACACAGAACAAAGACGGCGTCATCTGGTGTAACCGAACGGATTCTGACTAAATGGTGATTAAATGATAGTAATTCATATGTAAAATTAATGAGTGATAATCCATTTTTCCCTATTAATAAAAATAAAAAAATAAAAAAATCTCATGTCCAAGAACCAGAAAACTGCTACATGAATGACATGAAGTTTAGTAGCTCCAACTGAATGTTATTAGCAGCATCTCTTCGCTATTGCCCTACTTCTTATTCACTCATATGCAGGTTAGAAGTGCACGTGAAGAGTGTTCGGGTTTGTACGTCATTTTCATACATAAAACCCCTTTTTTTTCATAATTGCACAAAAGAACCATGATGACCAGCGGTACACCTGACCCTTTGTGTCAGTGTCAGTCATTCGGCTCGTGCTGTCTTGGGTAAGCAGGTGTCACACTAACCTCGAATTGTAATTCACATTCCCGGATTCACACTCTCCATCTTGCAATGACCTGCTTTTTTTTACAGTACACACACTGGCTACTTTAATAGGAACGTCTGTCAGTATGGTATTATAGGGATACGGGTCATATTTGCAAGACGTGTCTATTACAAACTAGACAATTGACTAGAATGTTGAAAAGAATGTTCTTTGCCTCCCATTGGTTAAACAAAAAAAAATTCTCAAGAGCAATGTGTATGTATACAGGGAGTGCAGAATTATTAGGCAAGTTGTATTTTTGAGGATTAATTTTATTTGAGGATTTAATTTGAACAACAACCATGTTCTCAATGAACACAAAAAACTCATTAATATCAAAGCTGAATATTTTTGGAAGTAGTTTTTAGTTTTAGCTATTTTAGGGGGATATCTGTGTGTGCAGGTGACTATTACTGTGCATAATTATTAGGCAACTTAACAAAAAACAAATTCATACCCATTTCAATTATTTATTTTTTCCAGTGAAACCAATATAACATCTCAACATTCACAAATATACATTTCTGACATTCAAAAACCAAACAAAAACAAATCAGTGACCAATATAGCCACCTTTCTTTGCAAGGACACTCAAAAGCCTGCCATCCATGGATTCTGTCAGTGTTTTGATCTGTTCACCATCAACATTGCGTGCAGCAGCAACCACAGCCTCCCAGACACTGTTCAGAGAGGTGTACTGTTTTCCCTCCTTGTAAATCGCACATTTGATGATGGACCACAGGTTCTCAATGGGGTTCAGATCAGGTGAACAAGGAGGCCATATCATTAGATTTTCTTCTTTTATACCCTTTCTTGCCAGCCACGCTGTGGAGTACTTGGGCGTGTGTGATGGAGCATTGTCCTGCATGAAAATCATGTTTTTCTTGAAGGATGCAGACTTCTTCCTGTACCACTGCTTGAAGAAGGTGTCTTCCAGAAACTGGCAGTAGGACTGGGAGTTCAGCTTGACTCCATCCTCAACCCGAAAAGGCCCCACAAGCTCATCTTTGATGATACCAGCCCAAACCAGTACTCCACCTCCACCTTGCTGGCGTCTGAGTCGGACTGGAGCTCTCTGCCCTTTACCAATCCAGCCACGGGCCCATCCATCTGGCCCATCAAGACTCACTCTCATTTCATCAGTCCATAAAACCTTAGAAAAATCAGTCTTGAGATATTTCTTGGCCCAGTCTTGACGTTTCAGCTTGTGTGTCTTGTTCAGTGGTGGTCGACTTTCTGCCTTTCTTACCTTGGCCATGTCTCTGAGTATTGCACACCTTGTGCTTTTGGGCACTCAGTGATGTTGCAGCTCTGAAATATGGCCAAACTGGTGGCAAGTGGCATCTTGGCAGCTGCACGCTTGACTTTTCTCAGTTCACGGGCAGTTATTTTGCGCCTTGGTTTTCCACACGCTTCTTGCGACCCTGTCGACTATTTTGAATGAAACGCTTGATTGTTCGATGATCACGCTTCAGAAGCTTGGCTATTTTAAGACTGCTGCATCCCTCTGCAATATATCTCACTATTTTTGGCTTTTCTGAGCCTGTCAAGTCCTTCTTTTGACCCATTTTGCCAAAGGAAAGGAAGTTGCCTAATAATTATGCACACCTGATATAGGGTGTTGATGTCATTAGACCACACCCCTTCTCATTACAGAGATGCACATCACCTAATATGCTTAATTGGTAGTAGGCTTTCCAGCCTATACAGCTTGGAGTAAGACAACATGCATAACGAGGATGATGTGGTCAAAATACTCATTTGCCTAATAATTCTGCACTCCCTGTATATGTACACCTCGATACTCACGGAGGTTACGTTCTATGACCTCTCGCGAGTAACACTTTTGAAAAGTGAGGTTATGAGGTATCTAACTTATCTATAATAAGGTATAGGTACAGCCTATATTGCCAAATACATGCCATAAACTGCTGAAAGAAAAAAAAAATGTAACATTGTATAAATAATATAAGTTCATATACAGACATGTAGAATTCAATTCAGTTTTATTTGTGTAGCACTTTTAACAATAGACATTGTCCCAAAGCAGCTTCACATAGATTATATTTTCAGACCCATTAACTAGAGGACGACTGATTTTGCTGTTTACTCGACAGCGATAGTTGATTGCAGGAACCTTAGGCTTTATCTTTAAAAATCAATAACGATAGTTTTTCCGGGTTGCGTTATACAGTACGAGCGCGACCTCTAAAGGCGAATCGCTGACGCCACATGCTGTTTGTGTGTTACTTTTCGTTTCAGTTTGAATGCACGACTTTTATTTTCACCAATATTTATTCATATAATAAATTTTTATACATATTTACCTTGTTTAGCACATTTTCATGATTTATTGCTGATTTATTTGTATTTCTGTATATATCAAGTTCAGTTCTATTTTACATGAAGTGTTATTTGTTAATCCAATATCCATTTTGAAATTTTGGTTTATTCATCGTTTTTTGGCAAATACAATCCAACCTAGCTGTCAAACTCTACACTTAACAGTTATTCATTCAATTCAGTTTTGTTTTATTTGTATGACGCTTTTAACAATGATCATTGTCCCGAAGCAGCTCTTCAGAGATTAATAGGTGCCTTATATGACTTTGTATGAACAATGTGTGAACCAGAACACCTTTACTGTTTACAGTGATGGTTCTGTACCTATTACTGTATTTCTACAGATATTTGAGGATGTTCCAAAATGTGGATCTGTCCAGCAACTTCTATTTCAGGTAAGTGTGCTCCGATGTTCTTCACAGAGATACCGTGTGTGTGTGTGTGTGTGTGTGTGTGTGTGTGTGTGTGTGTGTGTTTGTGTGTGTATACGCACATACGCACATGGATTTAGGTACGTCCTGTTCGGAACACAAGGTATGATTGGGTCTTAATTTAGCAGCACCTCAGATCAAAGTTGATCCTGTTGATACAGTATAACGAGCCCAGGGCAGGTCGGCCTGTAATACGTCGCAGATCCTCGAGGATCTTGGGTTGCCTTTTTGATACTCGGCTTATGTGTGTAGATGTGTTTGTTTGTCCTTGTCTATGTAGGTTTTTTTATGTGTGGGTGCGTATTGTTAGAAGTACAGGATAACAGGATATGCTGTATTTCGGATGGACCTTGGGTTTTTGGTCGTCGTGTGTCCAGGTCTTGTAAGTAATATGTGTGCAGAGACTTGATGATGATGTAGATAGTTAGCGATGCATGTGGATTTTGTGGGTATGGTTTTGAGGATTGAATTAAATTAAATTTTATATATATAAAATTATCATATATATATATATATATGAGTTGATAGGCAGTAAAATGCCTCTCCACCAGTTATAGTTTCGAGACCCCTGTGTGACTGCATCTGCCAGATAAATTTGTCATTTTTTGAAATAGGGTTGTGTAGTGATTTATACCGAGGTGTGTGTAATAGCATGAGTGTGACATGTAAATGTCAAGTACAGCTGGCTCCATTATTTAAAAATGGAATTGGCACTGTGATTGTGTCTGGAGGAGGCCGTCTACCAAAAGTCAGTGACCGTGTAAGAAGGGCAAATCAGTCACAGCAACAACTAAGAAGCCAGGGATGACTCTGAAGGAGCTGGGGGAAAAAAAAAACTCGGGTCGGAAGGAAGAAGCAGATTGAAGGGTAATCATAGCCAGGCCACCATTTCTAATAATACAGGACCAAATGCATTTTGGAGACTCAGCAAAACTGTGAACTGTTCTGCATTTGGTGGAAAAGCAAATCAAGCGAAGAATAGGGGTGGTAGCATTGAAATATATATATATATATATATTTTTTTTTAAATCATTGATTGACCTCACTTGAACTCATAATTAATAAACATCACACTTAATACAATATAAGCACCATCACGTTGCAAAGTATACGTCCTGTGCTGGTGTTCTTCAGTCATTACCGAGCCTTTGATTTTTGATTGTTAGTTTAATCATGTTTCCAGCTCAAATCACCTGACCTTTTCCTGCACCTCGACTCACGTCATTGGATCCCGTGATTGTCTTTGAATTTTAAAGACCAGCACTTGGGTCCTCACCTGCATTCCTAACGCTTACACGTTTGACACCAAGAGAGTCTGTGCTGAAACACATACATATTCAGCATCTATTCATTTATTCATGGACATATTCTAAAATGTGTGTATTACATAATACCGGTATTTTGCTTATTATAACTATATAAAATGCTAATAATTTATGTATATAAGTGTACTTTAAAAATGCAAAAGCCACATAATGAGTTTGTTTCATTTTGACTCATGCTGAGGCGTTTCTTTCTTTAAAAAAACAAACATAAAAAAACAGCGTTTGAGTATGAAAGATGAAGCAGTTTGTGTAAATTAACATTTGGATTGTATTTCGCAGAAGGCAAGTCGACAACCATACTTTAAAAAAATATATATAAAATAGAATACATTATTTTGATATTTTTCAAATATTATTTTGTTATATATTAGATATATATAAGATATAAGCATTATGAAATTATACTAATTTTTTTTATTGTTTAAAATAATAATTAATTGATATATAAATCTACAAACATTGAAAACGACCATTCGAACGTATATTAAAGCCGCAGTAAATCAGGTTTGGAAAATGGAAGTTTTCTGCTGTAGTGGACAAATGCTATAAAAAAGAGAATGAAACGGAAAAAAAAGGAAAAATATGCATTGTGTACAAATACATAATCATTTGCGGAAAACCACAACAATGACTGAAAAAGTACCTGCTGCTGTAATTTGCTGCTTTTAGACTTGAATCCATCAATTTCACGAGCGAGCCGATTGTGCGACTTGATGCTCGCGAGTCACGACAGGACAGATCCAGTAAGACTTTCCTGAAGTAACAAACGAACATTAAACATTAAACGCTACAGTTTTTGCTCACTGTGCTGATGTTTTACCTTCATCCTTGACACCGGTGTTTTCTTTTTCGCACGCTTGTGCATCACTGTGGTACTTTCATCCCACACAAGCTCCGCTTTGCATCGCTTGCAGGTTACGCTCTTCTTTTGTTGTGTTTAATATAAAACGCTTCCATGCCTTGGATGACTTGGCACTTTTTCCTGCTGTTGTTGACCATGCACTCATCGTCATTTCACAAGCGGCTGTGTTTACTTAGCCCTAAAACACAGTCCAACTAAACGATAACGAATTTCATTATCGATTATTATTTTTTTTAGATTAGTTGTTGCAGGCCTAAATTCAACACAATGCGATTTAAAGGAAAAATAAATGATGTTCTGCAATTCAATATGGTACAGATAGTTTACTTTTATTTCTTTGGTTCAGACAGACAGCAAATCATCAGTTTACTTAAGTGCTATCTGACTTCTAAAACACAGCCTCTTTCATACACAGGCCTTTGTAGTGCCAGAA
This sequence comes from Silurus meridionalis, assembly GCF_014805685.1. Taxonomy (NCBI): domain Eukaryota; kingdom Metazoa; phylum Chordata; class Actinopteri; order Siluriformes; family Siluridae; genus Silurus; species Silurus meridionalis. The sequence continues at coordinate 23,892,644 of NC_060901.1, forward strand.
AAGAAAGAATAAATAAAACCAAACGTTCTTATCCTGTTCTGTCTCCAGGAAGTTGCACCTCTACCTCTGCCATGTTAATCTGTATTCTATATGACTCTCGGGAGCAGCAGCGGTGCTAGTAATTAATTATATTGAAATAAATCATGTGCCAATGCCAACTTGACTGAAATTGGACTGATTTGACCACCTGCATTTATCCTCACATGAGCTGCATCTCACCTCCTTATGTATCTCCTCTGACGTTCGTATCTTCTTGACCCATAGTTACAGCTATGACCTGAGCCACTCTCTGCAGTACAACATGACGCTTCTTCAAACGCCCTATGATTGTGGAGAAAATGAGGAGCTCCTCTCCACCAGCAGCAGCAGCACCACCACCAACAAACAGGACAGTTTTGACATCTTCGAGGATGAAGGCCTTCCTACGCAAGGTTTGTTTTACTCATTTCATATTTTAATTTATTAATGAAGGTTGGTTTTCAAACTGAAATTTTCCTTAGTTATTAATAAAGTTCAAGGCACTGATAGTTGATTGCTGGAAATATCGTCAAGAATCCATAGTTTTTCCGGTCCGCTGTCATTACAAGAGCGGCCTCTAGGGGTGAATCACTGACACCATATGCTGTTTATATTATATATGATCTTATTAGCTATATTATCTTTATTATTTATAATTGATTGAATATCTAATTATATTTCTTCATGAATATAATAAAAAAAAAATTCTTTTAGCATATTTTCATGATTCAGTACTGGTTTTTTATTTTGTTATAAAGTTCAGCACTATTTTACATGGAGTATCATATATGTTTATCAATTTTTATAAACATTCAATTTTTCCATTGATTGATAAACCGGTTATCGGCAAGTAGGATCCAACCTAGCTATCGTTATCGCTAAAATCCATCGCTCGCCCTCTGGTTATTAACATAACCTAATTCTTTATTCATTTCATTCACCAACCATATGCATAAGTAAGATAATGTTTTTATTTCAATTGCAATGATTAAATATAGTCATTATAATGGTAATAATGCTCTTTTAATGCTCTTTGAAGGACCAATGGTCTAAACATTTATACTGCACTATTGTCCAAGCTGCTATTGAGAATTCATCTAGTTTCTCCATGCAAATATACATTAGGGACAAAAGTATTGTTTTGTCCAGCCATTTGTGGTTCTCCTCCAAACTGAGCCCCAAACCTGCTCAAAAGCTTCTCTATGAAGATATGCTTTTCATGTTTTTTGGATTGGAAGATCTCCCACTGTAGAGCTCTGATCTCAACCCCTTTTGGATGACTTGGAACAACAACACAGACCTCCTCACCTCACCTACATTAGTACTTGGCTTTAGTACTTGTGGTTGAAGGAATATCAGGCAAATCTCTACAATAACACTCCAAAATCTAGAACATCTTTCAAGAAGAGTTGGGGGTTTATACAGCAAATGGGGACTCAATGTGGAATCGGATGTTCCAAAAGCGCAAATGTACTCATCATTAGTGATGGGTTGTTCATGAACGATTTTGAACGAGTCTTTAATGTGACTCGAATCGTCTGAAAGAGTGATTCGTTCACTTTCTAACGGACGTACATGAGCAAAGCATCGCAAGATCTCAGTAGATTATGTACAGGAAATGGAATTGAGTAGTTTACCCCATGAGCCATCTCATCTGAGTCGTTCGTTCATTTGTCACATGACTCCCAAACACACAGTGCAATAGAACTTTATTTCTTTCTGTCTGAACCTCGACATTATTGTTCCAATAATTATTGCAGTCACATAACAAAAGAACTAAAGACACGGACTAGAAGATATGAGAGGTGAAGCTACTCATTCTGTTTATCAAAATTTGTCCTAAACTCCGTTTGTCCTATTTCCATCATTAGAACTATAGTTAAAGTTGGTATGTAGATGTATCGGAGGATCTGCTTAGTGAAAAAAAATTCCCAAAATGAACTAAATGACTCAAAAAAAGATTCGTTTTGATGAACGAGATTCACTAAAATGTTCCGATCTTCTGATTCTATCCGATTGCGTCTTTCTTCCAGTGGTGCACGGCTTGAGGAACGAACCTTATGCTAAATACGTGTGGAACGGTCGTCTGCTGGAGAAAGTTAAGGACATGGTGCATCCTGACTGGCTCCTGTATATCATCCATGGATTCTGCGGCCAGTCCAGTATCCTTACACGTGTGTGTGTGTGTGTGTGTGTGTGTGTGTGTGTGTGTGTGTGTGTGTACCTGATTTATTTAAAATGTGGAATTCTTGAATGAATCGACCTCGAATTTATAATTATAGTAACTATTTCTTGGCTTTTACAACACTCCCTTTGACCTTCCTTTTTCTTTTTGGTCTCTTTTATGAGCTGTTCTTTTTGTTTGTTTTTTTTTCCCCCCAAAGTCCTTGGTGGGGTTTTTTTTGCATCTATTCGAGCCCGCCCCTTTTTTCTGCAGACACGTGAGGTCCATTCTTAGCCTCCAAGTTAACACTCTTTTTCTTATTTTATTTTTTGTTAAAATGTACTGTATTGTGCACCAGGCTGCCCATAAAATATCAACTAAACCATAAAATAGGAATTTTTTTACCTGAAATGTGACCCCTTAGACCACCAGTAACACTTTAAAAATCATCTTCGCAATATATTTATTATTATTTTTTTTTCCTCGTTGATTTTGTGCCACTCGTCAGTCATACGGAGCGAGGCGAAACATTGTGAAATAAACATAGCGTGACCGCTCCTCTAAAGAGATTAAAATCCTCCGGAGTGAAATCGAGCCGAATCACAATGTTTTTGTTGTTTATTCATATGCCGTTTTGCATATTCTAATGTACTCATGTGCATATGCGTATGCATGTTCTCAATGGCGTTAACATAGTGGACAGGGGCCAAGGTTCAAAGTGATCGGGATTTTTTTTTTCAGTAAATAAACATATTTATGTTTGAGGCTTTACAGGTTACAAAGCAAGGATTCGAGAGAAATGTTAGTAATGAGGCCTTTAGATGCCCATTTTCCGTCCTCTTCGGTTACGCGTTCTGAAAAAAATCTGAAAACTCATTACATCCGGATCACATGTTGAGTCTGAAATCTTCAGACGTTGCCAGAATTTAATCAGCGGGGTAAAAAATGTTAAAATAGCATGTATTTTTTTAGGTTAGATTAATCTTTTTAGACCGTATATTCTGTAGTCGCATCAATTTGTCATTACAGAAATTGTTCGTATTTTCCATTTTTAACTCTTACAATCAACCATATGATTTGCTTAGAACCAATTTAAAACAAGACATGCATTGTTACACCTGTCAAACACCATGACTCCAACCAATCCTTAGTATCTGTGGGCTCATGTATGTGGAAGAGGGCTGATAGCAAGTGTATTACATCATCCTCCAATGCAGCGTGAGCAGCAGATCCGAATGATGCATCTTTGCTGGGTTTACTTTGGTATCTGTTGTAAGGTGAGAGCTTTTTGGTAGGTAGAACTTAGCATATGACTAGATAAGGGTGAGGAAAAGGGAATTACCCAGAAAAATTGGGTTCACTCAGATATTGATTTGGTCAACTGCAAATGTTTATTCATGACCCAGAAATGCTATTTGTACTGTTGATTGGTAGAGAAGGTTATATATAAGTGAGAAAAGTACTTGGTTGAAAGCCACATGTCTCCTGAGTTTATATTTAAAATTTTATGAAGATTTTCATGACAAATGAGATTCCTACCAACATTTATCTGAGACTATGTCTGATCCTTTTCTCGCTTCCCCTGTTTGAGAGCCACCTGCTAAACTCAGGTGACAATTCATACATTATTCATACAGTCTGCATAGAAATGAATAGCTGACCATTAAAGGCTTTTGTTATACATGTTTGGGGCTATTGATTTGGCATTCATATTGATGACCAGGTAGCCAGACAAGCTATTGCTTTACAGTCATGGCCATTTATATTGATGTCCGGCCATTCCAATCTCAACAATACACACAAATGTTTTCCACCCTCTTCCGCATACATGACCTTATCGACTCTCATGATTGGATGGTGTCACAGTGATTACCAGGGAACCAAATTCGAAAACTCGCACAAGCTAAATGATCTGAGAAGGATCTGCGGTTTCCCAGGACCTATGTCCAAAGCTTACATGCAAGTGTATGCACTTAACTCTGGGTTTCAGAATTGTTGATCTACGGCCGGCCGGTTTACGTCACTCTGATTGCACGAAGGTCCAGCCGTTTTGCTGGGACTCGCTTCTTGAAGAGGGGAGCCAACTGTGAGGTACACGTTTCACAGCCAACTCGTGAATGACTGGCGCCCCGTTTAAGAGCATAGTTACAAAATCATTGGAAACAATTGGATCTGCAGATTTCTTAAGAATGATTATTAATATTATTTTGAAAATTTAAATATACATGTTTTACATTACTAGAAATCTTTGAAATTTCTAGAAAAATGCATAAAAAGGTCTTCACAAGATTCACAAGACATTGGAATGTTAATGGGTTTCTTAGGGGGGTTATTTTGCTGTGGAGGTTCATCGAATCATGAAACTTACCACTGTATTATTTTAGTTGAGTAACTGATCACCTCTGCTGCGAGGTTAACACATGAACAATACCAAAATAATTGGATTTAACATTAAATGCAGTAGATCAGTGGTTAAGGCACTGGGTTACTGATCTGACATCAGTTTCAAGCCCCAGTATCTCCAAAGCTGCTGTTGTGTGACCCTTAAGCAAGGCCTTAAACCTTTTCTGCTTCAGGGGTGCTGTTTAATGGCTGACCCTGTAATCTGATTCCAACTTCCTAACATGATGTTATATGCAAAGAAAGAATTTCACTGTGCTGTAGTGTATATGTGACAAGCCTCTTTAAATACTTTTTCTCCAAGTCTTCAAGAGATCTTCAAACGTTATACTAGATTTTATGTCTTATAGGAGAATTGGGAGAATTCTAGAGACTAGGGTTGCTAGTTGTTCTAAAATTGCTCAAACAATTGCGGTAGTTAACATTTCAGCTCAATAAAATCGCTTGATTTTTCACAATGGTATTTCTGAAATTGACTCTTTTTTTTTGGACTGAGAAAGAAAACCTTTTAATTTATTTGATTTGTTTCTAGACCCAAAATATGAACCCAGATTTCAGAGTCAAGACAAACTTCTCCTAGAATCCTTTCACAGCATACGTGGTCATTCTTAAGCATAATTGTTTGTGTGTATGTGCCTGTATCTGTTTAAAGGGTGACGTGGCGAACGAAGTGGAGACTGAGCAGATCATCCACGATGCTTCAGTAATGTCGTTCACAGCAGGCAGCTACTCCTCATACGTGCAGGTCCGAGGCTCCGTGCCTCTCTACTGGTCTCAGGACATCTCCACCATGATGCCCAAACCCCCCATAAGATGTAAGTGCTTTGCCCAGTATCGGTATCAGATAATACGGTGACACTGTAAACGACTGCCTATGACATTATAAATTAAAGGGGGGGCCAAAAGGAAGCACAGACATGAGGGTTTTCTGGGATATATGGCAACCAACCATTCCACCTTCAACGAACTCGAAAGAACGCTCCTTCAAACACTCCTAAAAACAACTATTCACAAAAGGCTTGACTAAACCAATAGGTTTTCTAATTAATATGTCTGAATTATGTCTAAATCTCAGGTTCCGCTGCATCTTTGTAGCATAAAAAGTTATCTTTTTTTTATATAAAAGAATGGCTGATACATGAATGCTTCATCATGAGCGATGAAAGGAAAAGCTTTTTTTTCTTTGTCACACAAAGGCCAAAAATCTTTGATTTTTTATTTATTTATTTATTTTGTGTTTATTTTCTGTATTGTCGGGTCAGCACAACAACAGTTTATATTTTCTAGCAACAAAAGCAGAGCAAATTGCAGGAAAATTTCTTGAATGTTGGTAAAGCAACATATTACATAACGGACCATTTTCAGGTCTAAAAAATGTTATGAAAGCATTTTGCAGCTAAAAAAAAAACATCAAATTCACCAGACGAACTGTGACATAGTTTCCAAGACGTATAGTACAAATGTAAGAGATAATTGGTTATTAAAATTTAGCAAATTAACAAATTATTTTATGTAATTATTTTGCAGCATTTTGTACTATATGAACTGTCATTGAATATTAATTTTCATAAGTTTCCTATTTTAAATTCCATGAGAAATAATAAAAAATAAAAAAAATGGTAAGATTTTACAACTATAAGCTTATAATTGATTATTTTGGCCTAGTGGTCTGAAATGGAACTGCAAGTGCTTAAGGATGTGCATCACCATAACTGAGGCCGATGCGATTCACATTTTGATGCATAACCTACGATACATGCGAAGCAGCTACTGATACGATGCGATACGATTGACCCCTTTTACGATGCAGTGCGATCCAATTTCTAGTTGATTCAACGCAATGCGATGCAATGGGAAAAATATGAAGTTCTGCAGTTCAGTAAGTCTTTGATTTAGACAGACAGCAAATCATCAATTTTCTTTCCTCTCTTTTAGAATTCTCTTTCACAAGCAAGATGCAGCTCTACCTCTGCCATGTTAATCTATTTTCCATGTGATAGAAATGATACAGCCACTTGTGTTTGTCCGATGCACACTATTAAAAACCGAAGCATTACATCCTTAACATTTGCACAGATGAGAATTGGTAAATCGTACCACCCCTACAAGTGCCTACTGCGGCCCACTAGGGTAGGAAATAGTTGGAAATAGTTTCGCCACCCTCATTTGAAATTTTGTTGGTTGTGTACATGTGTCTGTGTGATACAGGTGTTACGATGTGGCACCAGTAATCCTCTTATCCCTTCCTCCCAATTTCCATCTTCTCTCCTGAACAGAGTGATGCTTAGAATGCATTTACACACCAGCACACAGCATGTCCCCCAAACCCGGTACACTAGCTACCCACCTCCTGGTGCATTCTCGCCTCAGACCTTGAATACCTTTTTCTCTTTCTCCGATAATCCCGTCTTCCTTTCTTTTCATTATGCTCCTAATATAAGCCATTACTGGATATATAAAAGGGAAAAATGTCAAACGAGGCTGTTGGACATGTTTGATGATGACACTTTTTTTGTGTACACTGTGAAAAAGATGCTAGAAGCTAGTTCAGATCTCCTTTGGTGGGGACGTGTTGTCCTTGCAAGGACAGATCTTTAGAGATCCAGAAACGTAACGCTGGAGACACACTCTACTTCAGTTGCATTGATGCAGACAGGGGAGTGTCTACTACTTGTAGCACGAGTGTTGGGACATAAAATGAAGGTGGACTGGAGAAGAAAATCAGAGATATAACGAAAAAATGGCGTTACGGGCGAACTCCAACAGCTCCATTGTTAGCATTGTTAGATACGCTGCACATATAACAGTTTATTCAAATTCAAATAGAGGCAAATCTGATCCCCTTACTGTCTACAGTTCAGAGGAGAAATCTAGGTTAATGGAAATGTCATCCATTCAGTCAGTTTTGCACTGCAGACATCACCGCCAGCTTGTAATTGTTAATACTGGGAAATGACCATGTTCTAAGCAGTTATAATTCGCAATTTTAATGCAGGGCATCGTGTCTGGTGGTTATTTGTCTCATGCTTCCCGCATTACAGCTAATTAAAGCTGCTTTGGAACAATGCCCATTTTTGAAAGCGCTATACAATTTAATTGAATCAAAACACACACTAGACGTTTTTTTTTTAATCTTAAGAATACAATCCATTCATCAACATGATCAGAAATGATCAGATTTGACTCAAAAAAAAAAAAAAAACCCTGCTCTCATCCATTTATTCATTTTTTTTTTTTTTCTAATTTGGATCTGTCTCTTCCAGTGGACCAGGCCGACCCGTACGCCCATGTCGCGGCGCTTCACTTTGACCAGATGCTGCAGCGCTTCGGTTCTCCGATCATCATCCTCAACCTCGTCAAGGTGCATCTTTTATTACATCTCGTCTTCCTAGCACTCGTACCCTCTTTGTTTTTTTTTCCTCTGTTTTATCAAAGGGCTCGTACAGTCTCTGTGCTTGAGGGTATCTTCCATTATTGGTGCATTGACAGGGCTGAGTAATTGGGGTACACGGACACACTGATACGTTTATAGGATCAGCCTGCGAGACAGCGATATTCAAACAGACGTTCGCGCTTTGGTGTAAAACCACTTCTTGGATTTGTCATCGCTCACGTTGTAACTCACAGGGTTGAAGGAACAAGGGAATAATTGCTGCTGGTTACACACACACACAGACACACACACACACACCAGTTCACATGTTGGCCATGTGCCTCTGATGAGTATCCCCAGTGGACAAAGTCCTTTTGCCCAATGCATAAAAAAGCCCACAGAAAGCATGCAAGCCTTTAGAAATGTCTGTGTGTGTGTGTGTGTGTGTGTGTGTGTGTGTGTGTGTGTGTGTGTGTGTGTGTGTGTGTGTGTGTGTTTGTTTTAAGATGAAAGCACACGGCCAAAATTGGCACATTCACCTTTGTTTTTCTTGTCTTTTTTGTACATTCAGGTGTATTACACGATTTCTAGGTTTCTTTGTGGTGGACATAAAATGTCCCTACTGTAACAGTTCAGTCCCCAGAGCTATTAATACAAGTGTGTGTGTGTGTGTGTGTGTGTGTGTGTGTGTGTGTGTGTGTGTGTGTGTGTGTGTGTGTTTTCAAGTCAGTGCTTTGCTCCACTGTGTAGTATTTGTAAGTACCATGGATAGCGTTTATTGAATTCTAAGACTCTAAGACACAAAGACTCTACAACACTATGGAGGATCAGGGATATACATTGCACTGGAGGAGGTTTCCAGATAAATTCTGTATGTGTATTAATCCTGTTCTAGAACGCATCTGAAACACTGATGAGGGATTAGGTTTTTGGGGTTTACGGTTTTGGGATTTACGGTTTTGGGTTAGGTTCGATTTCAGTACAGTTGGGGGGAAGAAATGCAAAACAGAAAATTGCTTTTTATTTATTTAATTAACTCAGTTTATTACTACTACATTTGTGAACATCAACAGTTTAATTAAAAAAAAATAATAATATATCAAATAATATTTTATAATATTTTATTAAAAAATAAAACTGCTAAAAATTAAATAGAATGCATTTAATTATTTCAACACACATTTTATTATATTGATGAAATCGAGTAACCGTTTAAATCGGCGCAAATTAAATTGATTAAATAAAATTAAATAATAAAAAAAAATTATAGTTTGGTTAATACAGATGTCCATACAAGTGTGTTTTTATTTATTTATTTAATTTAATTTTTTTTAATATTTAATTTTCTAAAAATATGATTTACTTGACTGTTCTACTTATTTCAGCAGACTTTCAAACATCCTTTATTTATTCACTTTTTCCATATGTGGAATTGTCGGGATTTAAATAGAAATTCTTGAAGCTGGATATTAAACGCAAAAGAATCCATTTCGCTAGATTGTCGTAAAAACACTGGAAGTGGTAACGATTTTGCGGATTATTTCGACGCACTACAAATCGTATTTCCGAGTTTATGGAACGGGTAGCCATAGTGACACTGCGCTAACTCTAGTTTGTTTTTTATACCACTAGCATTGTTGTATATCTTTTCATGTTAATCGTAAAATAATAAAATTGCGAGACGGAGACTAAACAAACTTGTGGTCCTCAGTTTAATACGTTTGTGCAGAATTTTTTCAATATTTTAATTACTTTCTGCACGACAATTGCTGTCGGCACACGTGCACTGAACTCAAAGGCCCGTATGAAATGGTTTGGGACGAATATGTGTACCGTTACATTGTTAGCACACAGGGGGTGTGGCCTACACTGAAAGAGGTTTTCATTATTATTATTATTTGCAGGAATGTCTTTAAGCTGGAACTTTCTGCAAAGTGTTCTGCATTACCAGGATGTATATTTCCATTGAATGTGATTGTGCACCAATTTCAAGTAATTGAATTGAATTTATATTAAAAAAAAATGTCAAATTAAAAAACAGGATTTTGGAGCTTTTAGACCCATTGAACGATAATGCCATTGTCTGGAAAGATTCAGTGATATAGAATGCGTCTTAATTCCATGCTGTCATGTTGATGACCTGTCGCTGAAATTCCACAGAAGCGAGAGAAGAGGAAACATGAAAAAATCCTGAGTGAGGAGCTCTTCCCAGCCATCATCAACCTCAATCAGTTTCTTCCCCCGGAGCACTGCATCGATTACATTGCCTGGGACATGGCTCGCTATACCAAGAGGTGTGTTATAGCTCTGCAGCTTCGTGTGAGAGAGTATATATGCGAGAGTATCCATGCGATATATTTATATTAAGTTTGTAATCTGGTGTACCAGTGTAGATTTATTCATTATTAGAGACTCAAAGCATTTTTGTACGTCGCTCCGGATAAGGGCGTCTGCTAAATGCCGCTAATGTAATGTAAATGTAGAGCATCCATGTGAGAGTATCTATTAGAAAGTGTCCATGCGAGAGTATCTTTGCGAGAGTATCTATTAGAAAGTGTCCATGGGAGAGTATCTAATAGAAAGTGTCCATGGGAGAGTATCCATGCGAGAGTCTCTTTTAGAAAGAGTCCATTCATGTAAGAATATATATTGGAGTATCCATGCGAGAGTATCCATGATAGCTTATAGCCATGAGAGAGTATCTACAGTACGAGTGAGAGTGTATTTTGTTTGGTGTTTAATTCATTGTGGATTTGTTACCTTGTATGGAATGTCTAAAATATGACGATATCGATGCAGTTTATTAAAGATACTGGAACGCTCTAGATTTGTATATCAGGTGGGTAAATTGTAAGCTTTCGCCTTCATCCCACTCCTTTTCCGACAGTTTGAAATGTATGTCTTATGAATGTGGTTTTGTATATATTGTTTAATATTTTGCTTTGTTGGGAAAAAAATGAACATTAAACAATGAAATGGAAATGAGTATCTAAAAGGGAGAGAGTATCTGTATGAAAAACAGTGTATCCATATGAGAAAATATCAATGCCAGTGCAGTTGATTTGGGATTTGGATACTTTTAGAACAAAATGAAGAAATAAAAATAGTAATTTTAAAGATTTAAATTTAAATGTAAAAGAAAAATCATGTCCTTTGCATTATATTCTAGAATGCAGGACATGCTGTAACTCGATTCTAAAATCGACATTACGGGGACTTTTTTACTTAACTGTACACTTTATAAAATGTCCACTGTTGCCTGCTTCACCAAATGTCCACCATGTTTTTTTTCCCCTATAATTTGAATAGTCTTCTTCATTGTTCACGGTTTTCTGAGTAACTTTCTCATCTCCACTTGCAGTAAACTGTGTAACGTCCTGGACCGCTTGAGTATGATCGCTGAGAACGTAGTAAAAAGGACCGGCTTCTTCGTCAACCGATCCGATTTCCACTGTCACATGTTACGGCCTGACGACAGGTAAGGACAAGAAACTCTCGAATCCTGTCCCGCACTGTACTTTCACTCCTCCGTAGTTTTAAACTTCTCCTGTCAATGTCTCGAGATAAAGTAAAGTATCCGAATGAAAGGTCTTCATTATTTATTTATTCAGAACTGGACCATTTTGTGGGGACAAGTCCTTTATTACCTATGCATCATCCGTTTCACAGCAGCAAGCCCACGGTTCGCTGAGAGCTCTTTGAAATCGACATATGAAAGAGAATGGGATATAAAAGAGCCTATCAGGCTTTCACGATGCCTGAGATGACCCGGTTTCTGCTCAGCACTGCTTTTTAACAATACAATATAATGTACAATAACATGATATTTGCAATTTTATATAATATGCTTAACACTGTGTGTATGTTTCCTTTAAGATCTTGAGTTGAGTGGATTAGCAAAATGTGTATCATCAAAACCATCATTGTCTCTATACACAGATGGGGCGATTTGGGAGGACTGGTTACTGCTCATGGTAGAATCCAGGTGAACTCATGCTTACACACACAAACACAACTCTTAACTGGCCTGGATTGCCGGTATCTCCACATGCGATCTATTATATAATCCAGCGTCTATAATCCCCAACCTTGTTTTTCATCACAGACTAATTTCATGCAAGCCAGTGTTTTTCTGAGGACCAGGAAATGTGCATAATATATTACCATATGACTACATATCAATAACTAATGCCGATGGATTCTAAACAAGCTCTCAAACAATTTCCGACGTCCCAGGGTTGCCAAATCTTAGGTCTCAAATTATTCATTTATTTATATATAAAATGTAGAAAATCCAAATTTTTTTGGATTTATTCATTTATCGATGCACGGAAAAGAAATGCGACCGGAACAAGTGCGGGAAATTGGTGCAGCGAAATAATTTTTTACTTAATTTTTTATTACTTTCTGTGTGTTACCAAACCGATGTACTCTAAATAAATGCCACAAAAGCTTATCTAGTAGCTCAATAGTTAGGATGTTGGAATTCTGATTGAAAAGGTTATGAATTCAAATCCCAGCACCACCAATTTGCCACTGCTGGGCCCTTGAGCATGGCCCTTTAATCCTCATATAAATATTAATTCCGTTCCTTTTGAAGTTTTTCCTCAGTTGCTCTTGTTCAACCTCCAAATCATATAGTCACTTGTGCACATCATAAAAGCAATTCTCTTTGCTTTGTATTTAAAAAAATAATAAAAAAAGGCAAATGCTTTGGTACATTCATTTGATAGATTGGGTACAATTATCTGCTGTTTCCTACATCATCAGTTGTTTGTCATGTTGATCAAAATATATTATACTGGTCCTCACCTGAACATTCAAAATATTTCATCAGTTCATTGCATAAGTCTTTTAATGGGAAATAGTTCAACCAGTTGTCAGAATCTGTCAAGCAAAAAATTCTGTTCAACTTCTTTTTTGTAAATGTGTCTTGAACTGACGAATTGTGCAAATGAATCTTGAATGTCATTAAGGAAAGGAAGCATACGCCAGATCAACCAATGAGCAACTAGTACTCTAAAATAGGTCAAAAGTAAATCTCTTGAATGAGGAAATCCATGCTCTGTCATATTACTCTAAAACTTTGACAATCTTGTTTGTAAACAATGACAAAACAACTTGTCATTCTGAGGACAACGAAATGCTCATTGTTACGAATTCTTACTTTTAAAAGATGGATTTGTAGGATTCTGAGAAAAGTACATGCTTTTGCCAGTAATCTATTGTGTTGTGCTGTTCGTACAAATCGTTTATCTCTTCACGTTACTTTACAGACTGGAGTTTTGAGGACTAATTGTGTGGACTGCTTGGATCGCACCAACACCGCCCAGTTCATGGTGGGAAAATGCGCTCTGGCCTATCAGCTTTATGCCCTCGGGATGATTGACAAGCCCAAGTTACAGTTTGACACGGACTGCGTCAGGTAAAATTTAACGCCAAGCCTTTATTTCAAAGTTTTATAATGATATACCGTAATTTCCGGACTATTAAGCGCACCCAAATATAAGCCACACAAGATTTTTAAATAAGAACATAAATAAGCCGCACCTGTCTATAAGCCGCAGGTGTCTACACTGAAACTAATGAACTTTACACAGGCTTTAATGAAAGACAGTGTCTGTTACACGGCTTGTATCTAAACAGTAGCCTACCAAGTAAGTCATTGTTCACTGTCTTCCTCCTTCCTTTCACAACAATTTCTCTCGGGAGTTTATCTTTTGGCATCGCCGTGCGTTTAAAAATCACCATCGGTGAATCTTTTCTCCTGATGCCGTGCAGCTCAGAACACAGGTGAAGTGTGTTTTCATGCCCGGTTGTTTTCAGTGTGACGAATGATTCGCATTTCCTGTAGACAGTCCGAGTGAGCGGCAGGTCAAACGTCAGAGGAACATCATCCATATTTATGATGTGGTGCGGCCCGATTCAGTGGGAGCGCATCTGATTTAATATAAAGAGTTTCATTGGTTCACCTGAACCCGTTCTGCAATTTCATTGGTCTGATGTTATGGGGTTTAGGTTATTGGCTTGAAGTTTGTGAAACCGGGAAAAATCCATGAAAAAATCCATAAATTAGCCGCTTCATTGTTTAAGCCACGGGGTTCAAAGCGTGGGAAAAAAGTAGCGGCTTATAGTCCGGAAATATATATTATAATTTAAATAAATATATATATTTAAATATATTAATATCATTTGTTTATTAATAAAATTCATTTAGATTTGTATTGTAAACATGCACCACAAGCAGCTTTATAGAAATAAATAGATTTAGAATATACATTTTAATATCCTGAATGAGTCCCTTTAAATTAAACTCTAATGAGGTCTCGAAAAGGAACCAGTTGTAAAAGAGAGCCCATCATCATCATCATCATCATCATCATCATCTGTGTGAATATCTATTTATCATAGTTCCAACCACACAGTCCTAAGCTCCTGTATCAACTACAGTTTAAAGACATCTTCATGTATTATTATTTAGACAGATTTTTATCGTAATTCATAATAGTTTTCGAAAATAAAATGAACTGTCTAAGTGTATATAGTTCAATAAAAATAAAATTCGTTTTAAATTCGCTGAGCAGGTTGTTTGAGGAGCTGTATGAAGATCACGGGGACACGCTGTCGCTGCAGTACGGAGGTTCGCAGCTAGTCCACAGAGTCAAGACCTACCGCAAGATTGCGCCATGGACCCAGCATTCCAAAGACATCATGCAGACCCTGTCTCGTTACTACAGCAACGCTTTCTCAGGTACCGACCTTTCAACTATTCGTACATTAAAGCCAATCGCGTACGGATGTGTTGCAAATCACGTTCGCACTTATAATAGATAGTTTTAATTGTCAGGCACTCACTGGTTATCATATAAAAGGTATCGGAATTTATCACTGAACCAGAGGTGTGTTGGAGTTTTACATATACCATAAGTAATCAGCTGATCGCCACAGACTCTGATTGCTTTTTCATAATAGAATATATTATTCATCCGGGCTGCTTTGCAATATATGAGCTAATAAAACTAGGCATGAAGGCAGCGATACAGTTTTCGTCTTGTGTAAAATAATGGGCCGTTATGAGAATAGTGTTACGGCTTGAAAGCGAGACTGTACTGCTGACACACTGAACTGATACGAGCAGAAAGAACACTTTTACAATAAAAAATCCAGTCAACTTTATAAGCATTCTGAGTGGGAGCTCTGCAATGTGACATCCGAGTGCACAAGTGAAAAAATAGGAGATGAGCCAATCATCATAAGAATACCGAATAATTTGTTTTGAGATAGCAAATATACCCCGGTCCTACTTTGAAGCTCCGCCCCTTTTAACCATTTTTTTAACAAGTAGACATTTATAAAAGTGAAAGAATGCTATTACTGTTGATTTCTGTAGGCCTTAGAGCAGATACCGTTGACCCCCGCAACACATAATGTGACGGCTAAAGTTTGATTGGATAGAAAATCCAATGTTTACAGACACTTCTTGCAGCAGCAAGCTATAAAGTAAACAACTTCATGGACAACTGGAAGTCAGTGATTTTGAAGACCTTGCTGACTCTGATGGCTTACCACTAATAAGAGCTAATAATGTACTGTTATTTATTTTTTTTCCTTTTTACTGTCCATTTCTGTGAAATCATTGACCTTTTCTAAACATAACGACTGAAACTGAATTTTAATCGACGGTAACATTCAGATGGTGGTCTAATTGTACCAGTTTTATTAGACCTACTCAATTGTTCGGGAGTAACATTCTGCCTAATGTGGCTGCCCCCTCTTTAATAAGGCCTCTTCTGGTTATTATGTGCCATTCTTGTTTCCCATGGGAACAAACCCATGTCTGTTCTCCATGGTTACAGAGCTCTTTGGCACTCCTTGAAACCCCATATTAAAATACAGCTTTGCCCTTCAGCCCAATCAAGAAAGTAATAAGAGCTCTCTCGCCAAGCAACAATTCGTCATAGCAGGCTTCCGGCTCGTCCGCGGAGACAACGCGGCTTCGTGCAAAATCTCATTTCCCCCGTTTCGGCAGTGCAGAATTCCACAGCGCTGGGCGTGGAGTAATCATAATTAATAAGTTCTAATAGTTTTAGTGGGTTTCAACTGGGCGTCACTGACTCTCGACCCTTTCTAATTAGAGGAGAGCAAAAAAACCACATACAGAAGTCTTTTTTTTTTTTTTTTTTTTTTTTTTTTTTATAATCGCTTCAAGTCCCGATTAGTGACGACTATTATATTATCTCTTTGCTTTGAAAGCGTATGCAGGCTATGAATATAAAACCGGTTTCTAATGAAACATTAGGAGAAATGGTCTCTGGGAGCAGCAAATTCTTGTTTATTAATATTTCTCCAAGCATTAGTATGATTACTGATTTTTTTTTTTTTCCCCCTTTGTTATTAACAATTACAGAGTTAAGTCATAATAGTGAAGACATTGGAGTGCGCTATAGCAAAAAAAAAAGGGGAAGAGAAACCAATAACGAATGATTTGCGGAGGTGTTTTGAGGTGGCAGATATACACTGACCCTACTTAAAAGCTTTGCCCCCCCCTCCAGCATCTTAAGTCCTTCAGTGGGGTTTTACCTGACTCAATCCACCTCTTAATGCAATCATTATGACACCACGGCTATAGAAACCATCAGTGTTATACAGAAACCCAAGAAATCCAATGATCACAATTCAACAAGTCCCCTTTCACTGCAGCCACAGCTGCACCCCCGCAGACTCTACCAGAAGCATCGATATTTCTTTCTTTCTTTCTTTCTTTCTTTCTTTCTTTCTTTCTTTCGGCTTCTCCCATTAGGGGTCGCCACAGCGGACCATCCGCATGTCTGATTTGGCACGTTTTTACGCTGGATGCCCTTCCGAACGCAACCCTCCCCATTTATCCGGGCTTGGGACCGGCACTAAGGCTTGTGCAACTCTAATGGCTGGGGTCGGTTCCCTGACCGGGAATCGAACCCGGGCCGCAGCAGTGAGAGCGCCGCATCCTAACCACTAGACCACCAGGGGACCTAGCAGAAGCATCGATATTAACCTCATAAAATGACCCCAGGTTTTCTGTGCATATTTCCCTGGGGATTTTAAATTAAGGCAAATTGTGTGTTTCTTCAAATTCTACAGGAAAATAAAGAAGAAATGGTTTTGGACAAAGCTTACCATCCATGTTTGGAACTGTTTTGGCCAACTTTTTCCTCACAATGTTCAGCTTATCTTGAAATGTCCGTCTTGTAAATGACCTTGTGAGTGTATCTGAGACCAAATAGATTTATTTTCCTTTGGCAGCCATCGTGGAATAAAAAGAACTTTTAAAGAAACACAAAAATAGTCATTACAAGCAAGGAGAAAAGGTTTACGGATTACTTTGAGCCCTTGAGGCACACCCCGAGATTGGCGAAAGCCAGTTCGATCCTTCCATGATGACCGGAGCATCTTGTGTTTTTAACGACAATGTGAGGCGCTTACTGTATCTGCTTTGTGAAACCTGTGCCTACTCGGTACATAGAATACTTATTTAGCTTTAAAGGTACTGTGCTATTTCCTGGACACCAAATGTCCCGTCCGTCGTTGAAAACAACACCCCCCTCCCCCAGACTAAGCGGTCTGTCTTCTGTCATTGTAACCGGAGCATCTTCACCCATTTTCCTTTCCTTTCATTACTTTACTCTGAACCTGTGCTTGATTGCTAATTCTTCCCATTTCCCCTTCACACTCCTCAGGAGTGTGGAATATAAGCTTCCCTATTTTCTTGTCTGCTTATTCAGACAGAATTATGTCAGCACTGTGCAGATTTCACATCCAGGGTCCTTTTGAAATGAGTACAAAATTACGTAGCAGTAGCTGACCCAAATTACAGTATCTGCAGAAAACATTTCCGCTATACAGCAATATTTTTTTTCTTCTATCCCCATGTACATCAGACAACATCCACACCGCATGGAACTATCGTCTTGGTATCTATTTTGTCCTCCACAATCCTCCTCCTATCTGATCTGTTTCAGTGACTGGAATGTAGAACATCATTGTATCCTTTAGCTTTAGGGTTGACTTTCCCATTATCCACCCACAAGGCCATTTCCTCAATGTTATTTCCTTGGAGTAAGGGTGATTTCATGTCAGATAGCTGTTTAGCAGTCACAGGAGTGTCTTCTGATAGCATGGTTGTTTTTTTTTTTTTTTTTATACCAATGCCAAACCACATACTGCTCAGTTTCTCCTTGTATCTAGCCAACCAGCAGGTTGTGACTTGTCAAATGTGGTGTAGTCTGCTAAATGATCACTATATTTGTATTAGCGGGTCATGCTCAGCTGGCTAAAGTTAGCTTTTCCTACAAGTATTTAGTCACTATGGTACTCCAAGAGTTGAAATTGGCACAACAGAACATATAACTCAAGTCCCAGCAATGTCTATTAATGGCCTATAGGTGTCACAACACAATTTCCTGTTTAAATGCCCATAAAGGTTACACCTCATCTTGATGAACCAGTAGGAAAGCAGAGTCTTGCCCTCAGGCCCTTATACCCCTGGTCCATCCCATGTGCTAAATCCTAAATAGTGTCCCCATTACCACCACTAGTAAAAATCCCTCTGGAACACTCCCATGAAGGGCTTGGGTTGCTTCATTGAGTATTTGCAGTTAAAAACTTTCCCCATTGGCCAGTGCCACACATAATGGACATTTTGATCGGAAGTTTTTGGTCTGTTGTTTAAGCTTGTGGCAAGATTTCTTGGTAAACCCTACAAAGTCAAAAAGACTTTTAATACATTCCTATCCTGCAACCACAGGAATGGTTCACACTATGCATAGTACCAGTTTTCCTGTCCCTAATGCTATTAGATGCTATTAGTGTTGGCAAAAA
Organism: Silurus meridionalis; assembly: GCF_014805685.1. Taxonomy (NCBI): domain Eukaryota; kingdom Metazoa; phylum Chordata; class Actinopteri; order Siluriformes; family Siluridae; genus Silurus; species Silurus meridionalis. The sequence goes on from NC_060901.1 coordinate 23,911,456, forward strand.
TCAAGTTCTACGAGTTTTCCTATAAGCTACACGTATACCCTGGCATGTGACAAACCGAGGTTGTACTCCTCTGCTTTCTGGACATTTACATTTATAGCATTTGGCAGACGCCCTCGCATTTATCTCATACAGCTAAGCAGCTATGGGGTTAACGTCCTTGCTCAGCAGCGTGGTGTGGCTGGGATTTAAACTCACAAATCCTAATGCCCAATACCACTAAGCTACCACCTCCCCTTAGTGGTTAATGGGACTCCAGACGCTTCAGACATTGGTTATCATCCTCTCAGTTGGACGCCATGCATCACAACACACTTTGCATGATTCACAGCAAACAGCTCATCATGGAAATGAATGTACTGGGCTCACTATCTACAATAGACTTCTTTGTGAAGATCCTTCCAGGTTATACTGAATTCCGAAATCGACATGGCCAGCTAGACCTTAGTTTCATTACTGCACTCTAGCAATGTCCTGCCTATTTTTAATATCCTGCAAATCTACTCAGTACTCCATTATGACAGTGAAACAGATTTCTAGAAATCCTTGTAAGTTAAAGAAAAAACTGAAATATCACACGTACACAAGTATTCAGAGACTTTAGTCAGTATTTAGTTGAAGCACCTTTGGCAGCAATTACAGCCTCAAGTCTTTTTAGGTATGACACAAGAAACTTTGCACACCTGGACCTCTGGACAGCCATTTTCAGGTCTTTTGTTATCATTTTTAAGGTGTTTTTATTGAGGATATCTCTGTACTTCAGCTTTGCCTGAACCCTGACCAGTCTCTCAGTTCCTGCAGAAAAACATCCCCGCTGCATGATTCTGCCACCACCATGCTTCACTGTGGAGATGGTGACTGGTTTTCTTCAGACATAATGTTTAGAATTAAGGCCAAAAAATGTCAAAGTTGGTTTCATCAGACCAGTGAATCTTGTTTCTCAGTCTAAGAGTCCTTTATGTGCTTCTGTTTTATTTTTTACAAACTCCAAGCGGGCTTCTATTTGTTTTGCAATAAGGAGAGGCTTCCGTCTAACCACTCTAAATTAAAAGCCTAGATCAGTGGAGATCTGCAGTGATGGTTGTCCTTCTGGTCCCATCTCCACACAGGATCTGCAAAGCTCAATCAGAGTGACCATCAGATTCTTGGGCTTCTATTTGTTTTGCAATAAGGAGAGGCTTCCGTCTAGCCACTCTAAATTAAAAGCCTAGATCAGTGGAGATCTGCAGTGATGGTTGTCCTTCTGGTCCCATCTCCACACAGGATCTAAAGAGCTCAATCAGAGTGACCATTAGGTTATTGGTCACCTCTCTTACTAAGGCCCTTCTCCGCGGATTTCTTCGTTTGGCGGGGCGACCAGCTCTGGAGGCCACTGTGCTCTTTGAAACAATCCTGTCTCTGAGCTTTGCAGGCGGTTCCTTTGACCTCATGGCTTGCCTTTTGCACTAATGTGTGTGCCTTTCCAAATCATGTCTAATCCATTTATTTTACCACAGGTAGACTCCAGTCAAGGTGTAGAAACATCTCTGCAATGATCAAGAGGAATAGGAGGCACCTGAGCTTAAATTTAGTGTTGTGTTGTTGCAAAGGGTCTGAATACTCATGTGATATTTCAGGTTTTTTATTTTCATCAATTTATAGACATTTCTTGAATTCTGTTTTCACTTTATGGCGTACTGAGTTTAGATTAATGAGGGGAAAAGATCAAATTGAATGATTGTAGTATCAGGCTGCATCATAAGAAATTGACCATAGACCGCATCATAAGTATTGTCCATGCCCCAAAATTGTACCTTTCTGCTTTAGGCGGCTAGATATTGAAAAGTCCCCGTACCTGTCATTTCTTTTATATGTGGGTCTGGATCGAACAAATTAAAAAAGTCGAGGTTCAAAAAGTGCTTCAGGTCCAAAATAGATTGTTGCAATTAAAACTAATAGCACTGTGCTAAGTTCAAGACCTCCCTGTTTGAGGGCTTTGTTTGTTAGGATGGTGATTGTCTTGTACATACTGAACCATTCAGGTGGAATACTAATTGATCTTATTCAACGAGCAGCACAAGATCAACTGGTTATGTGTTTGACTTGAACGAGCTCGTGTACCAATCTAGTGGTAGAAGATTTAAATGAATGTTGCTTTGCTAGGTTTGTGTTTGTGCTCAGTCAGAGTACCTTCCACCTTGCACGTTTCATCCTCGCCCCCATGTCATATATCATGTATGGACAGAAACCACACGTCTGCTCATTTGCGTCAGGGACCAGCATCCGTTCGACCAGCGTCGGTGCCTGAGTTAGCGTGCATGTTCATGGCTAAGGCTGTGCTCGCACACACGTGTTTATTTAGCATTGATGGTTATCTCCTTTTTATTAAATATACAAGATTCTGCTGTTGCCTTGGGGGATTTGAGCTATGAAGAGTGGGCGAGACTCGAAACAAGGAAATTATTTGCCGTCATGCATCCTTATTTAAGTATTAATTACGTCCTGGAGCCGTTAGCACTGCATGGAGCTGGAAAAAAAAAACGCAAGGCAAGAATGCACACGAGTCGTCTAGAATGATGAACTGTGATCCGTATGACTTGCTGCACATACCCCCTTCCAATCTTGGATAAGAAATGTCTTATTTTTCAATCTTTCATTAACATGTCTATGTTTTTCTCATTACCCTTTTCCCCCACACCGCCCAAACACTAACACACATGCTTTTTTGTCTCCAAGATGCCGACAGACAGGACGCCATCAACCTTTTTCTGCAGGTGTACCAGCCTTCAGAGTCCAAACCGCACCTGTGGGAACTGCCTACCGACTTTTACCTCCACCAGAGCAACACAATGGCTTTGCCACAAGAAAGACGCAGGTGTGTGAGATAATGTCCAGTACGAATATTTTGGCACCCCTTTGGAGTCTTTATTTTTCCTTGACTCAAGGTGCAAACTTTGGTGAAAGAGGGTTTGTTCCATCAATTTCCATTTGCTCAGTTGTCTGCCCCCATGCACCGTAATTACAGTTTGACGCTGCATTGTATAAAAAGATATAATTTTTTCATTTGTATTTGTGTTTTTTTTTTTTTTAAACACAGATGCCCCTTTGAGAAATAACACTTGATGATGTGTTGGATCTCTTTCTATTACAGGCTTTATTTTTTTCCAACACTCTTCAAGTTGTAACCACTCATGAGGGCTGTGTTCCAGAATTATAGCCCATCTAACTCATTGACTTACCATAAGGGACCGATTTTTATATTTATGATTGTTCTGGAGTGACGTGTGTGTAGGACTTGTATGATATGCAAGTCAAAATGATCAGGACACCGGCTTTTATTCAGTCACATGTGGCACATTTAGCACACAGTTGTCCTGTATACCAGTGGTACCCAACCCCCGGGCCGCAGACCGGCGCTGGTCCGTGGGCCAATTGGTACTGGGGCGCACAGAAAGAATACATAACTTCGATTATTTCCTTTTTATTTATTATCTGATTCTGAACTGTTTTATTTTGGAAAATTACCGGATTCTCTCCGCCACATCTGTTTATGACTCACTCTTGATGCATGTCATGATGCCTCGGTCACACGTCTTACTACCATCCTCTTTCTCTTAAAGGGGCTGCTCGGGCCGCTAACTCATAATACATTACCGCTAAATTGAAACCCCCAAGCGAGCAAAATGAACAAAAAACAACACAGTGGATTCACGATTATTATATTTAGAAAAGACCAGTTTTATGGTCGTATCATTTTATTTTGTTGCATTTATCCGCAACACCTTTAAGGCCGGTCCGTGAAAATATTGTCTGATGTTAATCCGGTCCGGGGCGCAGAAAAGGTTGGGGACCGCTGATGTATACCATGTCACTGGAGTTTGTAGCATGAAATTTCCCCTTCACTTGAACTAGGAGACCCAAACTCATTCCGGCATGACAATGCGCCTGAGCACAAAGCCAACATAAAGATATGATGTTTTGTAGTGGAACCCTATTGAACACCTTTTGGATGAATTGGAACCGCACCCCAGGCCCCTTTGCTACCTCTAGAACCTTAATTTTCAAATGCTGAACGAGCAAAAATCTCAAAAACTACACTTTAATACCCAGTGATTTCTATCGGCTAAGAAGATTAGAGGGTTATTAGAACAGCAAAGAACGACTAGCTGTGGTATCCGATGCTCAAAATGCAGATGGTCAGGTGTCCGCACACTTGTGTCCACGAGGCATAAAACGTGCACAAAAACGCTGTTTGCCTTCTTTTACATACACAAGCTCTGATTGGTTGTTGTGATTGACAAGTGGTGAAAGGATGCCATGGCTCCTACTCAGTGAGCACAAACATACAATCTATGGACAACAGAATGACCACCTTTCAGTTTTTGCTGATTCCATTTTGAATTTATCATCTAGGACTTGGTTATTCAGCAGTATAGAAAAGTCGCAGGTTGCCAGGGCTTAACACTCTGACCCATTTTTGTTTCTCCAAACCATAGGATGTGCTTAGGCTGCCGAGTCCACTTTGTTTAAGAGCTCGCTCAATGGAGCCTCGGCGAACAAAGAATTTATTGATTCTCGAAGAACTCTCAAATATGTAGGTCGGCTTTTACTAAGACTGAAAATGGAAATGTAGGAATTTACCATACTTATGTAACATTTTATGTGCTGACATGATTATTGCAAATTCGGGTCCATTGAATAAAATGTCTTTTTTTATTATTTAAAACAGCAGATCTAGAGGCTTCTATAGAGGTTGACAAATTTAAGGAAAAAAATGGTGTAGGTATTTTTCCAGACACGGCTTTGAACTATTTGTTCTCTTAGATGAAAGGGTCACTGCAAATTTGAACAATGGTTTCTCCAAAAGTGGGTGTGGTCTCTTCATTTACATTTATGTCATTTTGCAGGCACTGTTATCCAGATCGACAATTATCTCATTTATATAACCAAGCAGTTGAGGGTAAAGGCCTTGCTCAAGGGCCCAGCAGTTGCAGTTTGGTGGGGGTGGGATTTAAACTCACAACCTTCTGATCAATAGTCCAACATTTTAACCACTGAACCACCCTCCAGCTTCCCTCAGCTACCCTCAGCTACCCTCAGCTTCCCTCAGTTTCCCTCTACTACTCTCAGCTTCCCTCAACTACCCTCAGCTTCCCTCATCTACCCTCAGCTTCCCTCAACTACCCTCAGCTTCCCTCTACTACCCCCAGCTTTCCTCAACTTCCCTTTTCAGCTGCTCTCAGCTGCTCTCTTCAGCTCCACCAAATCCTCTAATCCACAGGGCATGGCGGCTTCTTTAATGAGGATGAAAATCATCTGGTTTCTGTGCTATGCTTTTCACAGTCATCAGATATATATATATAAATTCAATATCTAGGGTATAATTTGGAGCGATGTGTTAAACAGGGCTCACTAGCACTGCAATAAGTGAAGGGTTTATATTGCTCCAAGTCACAGATGTTGTATTAAAGATCTACAGGTGGCTCATGAGGTCTTAACTGCTGGAGCATAATGGGCTGTGTTGCAATTTGAAAATAATTCTCCTTCAAATGATGAAGGCTGTGAATGACTCACATGTTTTGATTGTTTCTCTGTTTTTTTCTATACAGTTATACTTTCTGGTGGGCAGATGGTTTGCTGTCGTACCTTCCAGTACCTTATGATGAAGGTATTAGATTTTTTATTATAGTAATCACATTTTGTTATAGTTGCTCATTTGATTCACCTGTCTGTCTGTATGTCTGTTTGTCTGTCTGTCTGTCTGTCTGTCTGTCTGTCTGTCGATCTATCGATCTGTAATTTAAATTTCTAATATCCATCCATGCATTCACCTCGATCTAATTTCTATCTATCTGTATTCATCCATCTACCGGTAATTAAAATTTCTAACATCCATCCATCCATCCATCCATCCATCCATTCATCCATCCATATAGAGAGAGAAAGCATCATTAGCATGTGCAAATTGTATACTGTGTATTGTATTGCATCATATACTAATGTAATGATTCTTCTATGAAATTTCTTCAGTCCCCTGTGAGAAGAACAAGAAGAAGGTGGTGGTAAAGCGAGTTAATCAGTACGACGAGAGCACAGACATGTACACGGAGTTCTTCAAACCTTATGAACTTACCGCTTTCGACGATACTTTCTGTATTGCCATGACCAACTCGGCAAGGTCAGTTCAGTATACACGTGCTGGATTTAAATTCCCGTGAAAAGCCGATTAAAGCACAAATCCCATCGAACGTGTAGCAAACCTTTTTAATTTGCTTTGTTTTAGGGAGTTTATGCCTAAGAGTGTTGGCCTGGACCCGAGCCCCTTCACTGTGCGGAAACCAGAAGAGACCGGCAAATCGGTGCTGGGGTGAGCAGATACTTTACTTTCAAAATGACATTAAAATTTATTTTAGTGTTCACACCTCATTGGATATCTGGAGCTCCAGGTGTTGCTTCTTCTGACTGCTTTTGTATGTTTGGGAAAAAAAGAACCTGGTTCGAAAGTGCTTGGGGGTTCTGAACAATTTTGGAAGTTTCCATTGGTTTGATAAAAACAAACAAAAAAAACAGCATAAAAATTAAATGGCACAACATGGACAAAAGTATTGGGACACCTGACTTTTCCAGACTTTCCCAGCTTTGTCCATATCGAGTGTATATATTCCACTATTGCTTTTAAAAATAGACATCCTCATAGAAAAACTGCCTGAGATGTCATGAGAACGTAAACTCAGGAATAGGATCCATACAGAAAATAACGCATGTATCTGTGGAAGGTAACAATTTATAATCCCATTATATGATGTCCAGTCCAATCAGAGTTTAATTCCTTTTCTTCAGAGTCTTTTATGATTTGTTAAAGACTGAAATTACAGACATAGATATAGAGATATAGATAGATAGATAGATAGATAGATAGATAGATAGATAGATAGATAGATAGATAGATAGATAGATAGATAGATAGATAGATAGATAGATAGAGGGAGAGAGAGATAGAGAGATAGATAGAGATCTTTTTCAGGGACTGAAATGTTGGATGGATGGATATTTATTAGAGACAGACAGACAGACAGACAGATCTTTTTAAGGGACTGAAATTAGGGATGGATGGGTGGATGGATGGATGGATATTTATTAGGGACTGAAATTACAGACAGACAGACAGACAGAGAGACAGAGAGATAGAGATCTTTTTAAGGGACTGAAATTAGGGATGGATGGATGGATGGATGGATGGATGGATGGATGGATATTTATTAGGGACCGAAATGACTGACTGACTGACAGACAGACAGACAGTCAGTCAGTCAGTCAGACAGACAGACAGACAGACAGACAGACAGACAGACAGACAGATAGAGAGATAGAGATCATTTTTAGGGACTGAAATTATATTGGGATGGATGGATGGATGGATGGATGGATGGATGTATTATTTATTAGGGACTGAAATTAGATTTGGACAGACAGACAGGTATTTATTTGGGACTAAAATTTTAGTGAGATGGATGGATGGATTGACAGATGGGGAGAGAGAGAGAGAGAGAGAGAGAGAGAGAGAGATTCATTAGGGACTGAAATGACAGACAGGCAGACAGACAGATAGCACCTATTTTGTTTGAAATAAATATGTACTTTTTTTGGCTTCTGAAACAGGAAATGGCAAGACTTTTCCGGGTCTGAACAAGACGTGTTCAGACATCATGTACAAATGTGATGTGTTTCGGTAGAAATGTTTACCAGCACAAATCACACCACAGCAAGCTATTCAGCGTTCTACCAATCGTTATGATGCCACGAGTACCTGAGAGAGTGTTTATATTTTAATAATCCTTATAGATTTATAAACCTTTGTCATGAATGTTATTTCAATACTGTACTAAAGCCCTGGTGTCTGGCATTGTGTCACCCGTCCTGTGTGGCATATGATCCCTTGATTAAATAAAGCCAAAGGATCAAATTTCCCCTCAGGGATCAACAAAGCCATGTCAACATGCTAGTCATGTTAGCGACTCCGTTCGAGGCAAACGACGCACATGCTGACTCGAGAGCTTACCGGTTTTGTTTTGACGGTCTCGTAACACCTGCCGGTGTCATTTAGAACTCATGCCAACCCACTTCATGTGTCAGGCAAAATACATGCGCAGAAAACACAGTTGGTGACCTTCATTACCAGGAAAATGAAGAAAACAATATTACACGCACACGCACACACACACATGCACATGCAAGGTGTTTTACTCATGTTTTGAAGTGTGTGAATATTTAACCCGGCTGTTGTTTTTCAGGTGGGAAACAGTAGCACATGGTCTTTGCCTCACTGACTCATGCACTAAGTGGGGCAGAATGTCAGATTATCCCTGCCAGATTGACCCCTAGCACTGCTAGTCAAATATTGGTCTGATGTATTGCGTATGTTTATGGGAAGTGGTAGTTTAGTGGGTTACTGATCAAAAGGTCAACGGTTTAGTATCCCAAAGCCTCCCTATCGGTCCCCTGAGCAAGGCCCTTTGTGCTCCAGGGGCGCTGTATAATGTTTCATTCCAACCTTCCAACTTTCTCGCAGTAACAAGTCCAGCAAGGAGGAGGCTGTGCTGCAGCGCAAGACAGCAGCGAGCGCTCCTCCTCCTCCGAGCGAAGAGCAGATCTCCAGCAGCTCCGAGGATGACTCCGAGGAAGATCGCGAGGACGAGACCACCGCTTCGCATCGCTACACGCCCATCAAACTCGCCGAGTCCAGAGACAGCGTCCACGCTCAAGAGGTATCGGCTTTCCCTACGTTTACCGCCGACTACATCCTCCACGCCTCCGCGGAGAGTGTCGGCGAACCCCGGTTTCTCTCTCTCTCGACCACATCTCTGTTTCCATGGAAGCCTTTTCACTTCCACCTCCTGCGTTCTCTCGGTATCCTCTCAGGCTCAGTGCGTGGGGAATTTCAGATACCAATCTTTCGTCAGATCAAGGCCATTCGATAGATCGCTATAATATACGCCCTTTAACTTCTCCTGAAAATAGGGTTGCTCTAACAATGGCGCTATTATACTCCTGCATGCTGTATCTTCTTATTTTATTCATATGATTTGTACCGTATTTTCACACATCAGTTTCACACAGTAGGATCTGGTCAGAAATCCCCCCCAACCCCCACACCCAGGTTTTAAACCAGACGTCAACAAGGCACAGCCTGTCCTTAAATAATATTGTGCGGGAAAAATGATCTCCAGAACACAATTCCTCATGTCAGACACAAGCAGGAATCTGAATGTTGCTTAAAAAAACGTTTTGCTTTTCAGCTCGGCACGTTTCCCGTCATTTCACCAAGAAGCTAATCCAGGCGAATATGTACGTGCTCTGTGAAGATAAATCGCCAGGGAAAAAAAAACCCACTTCGATTTGTTAACACTTCATTAAACGTAGTATGGCTTTATGCATGAATGCTGAATTTAACACATCAGTGAAACGAATGCTCGACGGATCGCTTTTTTTCGATTAGCAATATTACCATCGTGCGCGCACACACACTTCTTTTTCTCCCCGTGTTTTTCTTTCTCGCTTTCTCCATGCGAGCCCGCATCCCACACGGGTGACTCAAGCGGGTTTTTGTCATGTTGCCATACCAACAAGGTTGTCTGGCTGTATATTCGTTTGCACGGAACGACAGAGCGAAGTGGAGTAAAGGAGAACGAGCGAGATTTTTAATTATTTATCTTATTTATCAAATTCCAATTAACGATATTTCTGCTTCTCCCTCTCATGCCGTCTCGTGTCACAGAAATCGGAGCGATTTGTGGACGGGTTCGTGTGAGACGAGCGTGTGGGCACGTGCCTGGCCTTTGTGTTTTTGTTTTCCGTCAGCGTTTCTGCATGTGAGGGTCTTCGTTAAATTGGTCGGACTCGGGGGCTTTGTTCGTACAATTGATGACACATTCATTCGATTCTCCGCGGTGTAGCTGAACCCACTCTACCGCCCTCTCGGCCTTTCATTACGATCGCAATTACTGCACGCGATACAGCTCCTGGCATGATCTCCGACTCATAAGGGAGCTTAGTTTCAGGAAATGTTCTACTGTATTTTAGTACTGTAGATGTGCACCTAAATGAGATAAAGAGATAAACAGGTTATAAAATTGTATAAAAGATCATTTCCTTCCTTAAGTTTATCCCTAATGAGCGAGCCAGGGGGCGACTGTGAAGAGGAAAAAAACTCCCTGAGATGACATGAGGAAGAAACCTTGAGAGGAACCAGGTTCAAAATGGAACCTCATCTGGGTGATGATTTATCTCACTATCCAGCATGGGTTCTGTTTAAGTCTCAGGTGTTTCTCTTTGTGACTTCTCAGGAAGTTTTTTTACTTGACACTCTCGCGATTGCATTGCGTATTATTAGAACGAGAAAACGTTCTTCGAGAAAATCCTGAAATCCATCCATCTGTCCATTCATCCTGTACATTTTTGATATGTTTTATGTACACTTGACTGTTTAAGAGCTTTTAAGCAGTCACCTGTTCCTTACCGATCCAATGTTTGGCTTTATCAGCATATTAAGAGTCATAAATCATCCCATATTCACTCTATAAAGCTTAATAAGATCCCCCACTCTTTTGGGAAGATGTTCCACAAAGTTGTGTGCTTGTTGAGATTTGTGCTCATTCAGCCACAAGGGTGTTAGCAAGGTCATGTACTGATGTAGGTGAGGTCATGAGGCTTGGGGTGGCGTTCAAATTCATCCCAAAGATGTTCAATAGGTTCGAGGTGAGAACTCTAGAGCAGGAGATCTTCCACTTCAACCCAAGAATGGGCTCCTTAGAGTCTGGTTCCTCTGAAGGTTTCTTTCCTCAGGAGGATAAAATGATATAAACTGATATTTATAATCTATTTCTTTCTGTAAAGCTGCCCTCTGTAACAATTGCTATACAAATGAAATTGATCTTAATTGAATTAAATATCCAGCCACACCAATCTGCCACTCTCGGGCCCCTTAGCAAGGCCCTTAACCCCATAGCTGTTTGCTTGTATGAATGAGATAAATGTCGATCTGGATACGGGGGTCTGCCAAATGCCATAAATGTAAATAATAATACCAATATATAACAATAGCCTCAGATATTAGATGGAGCTCCAAATCCTGATCACATTTATACTAATAACAGTTTTCGTATCTTCTGTATCTTGTGCTGAGTGTGTAAGAGAAGGCATCCGCACTCCATACTATTATGTTCTAGTTTCCCGGAGGTGCATCCTGTGTGTGTGTGTGTGTGTGTGTGTGTGTGTGTGTGTGTGTGTGTGTGTGTGTGTGTGTGTGTGTGTGTGTGTGTGTACAGACACGGGACAGGACGAGACATATTAAAGTATCAAGCCGTTATGATGTAGCAGCTGAACCTCAGGCCCTCTGATATCGGAGCTGACGCATAGAGCAAATTCAGGAAAGGCATCAGCTGCCATCTGCTTCGAAAAGAGGCCATATTTTGTAGGGGTTTTTTTTCCCCTTTGCTCTGAAGCGTTTCCATGGAGATGTGGAGCGCGTGTGTCACAGTCGCTGTTGCTCGGGTGCCTTGGTGGTTTGTCAAAGACACGGTGACTTATGTGGTATTACTCACATCCACACTTCTGCGGTTTTGTTTCTGCAGATTGAGCATTTCTTTGCTGCTTATATACGTTTTACAGAGAATTCAAACCCCTGTTTTTTTCGATTCCTGACTATAGAATTTTGTAATAATCAATATATAAATGCACAAATGTTGTTGTCTACAACGGGCCCCGTTGAAGCTTCTGTTACATCAGCGTCAAAAGGTATCAGCGTGGACTCATCAAGCTGCTTCCTGGTTGTGTGTAATTTTAGTTTTCGATATCTGGAATTATTTAGGATCGATTTCAACATGATCTAAAAGCAGTATAGAAAAAAAGAAACAAAAAGTCGAACACACTTCATTACACGAGTAATGTCATTTGTAATGTGGCGTAGGGTTGCAAAGGGGTGGAAACTTTCCCGAAACTTTCTATGGAAACTTCAGCTGGGGAATTTTTTAATTATTCCAAGTTGGAAGCATACTAGGAATTTCCGGGTATCTCTGGGAATGAATAAAAAATAAAATTTCTGTAATTTGAGTGAATATTCGCCAAAGATGGAAATATTTTGCAGTCATTTTGTGTTCAGGTTACAAGAAATCATGTGTGTGTTATGTTATGGAGGAATGTGTAGTGCATGTTGGGGGCGTGGCCTTAATAACCCTGCAGTCAATGCGCTGTGTGCATGCGATTGATGAACGTGTAGGTAGAAATTCAAACCAAAATTACATTCAAATTCCGCTGTTATAGACTAACCTGCAATTTTGTAATTTCCCAGTTTATTTCCAATAATTCCCATTGAAAGTTTCCGGTCTTTCCAGAATTTTTTTAATGCAAATTCTCAAAAGCCATTCAAAGCACATTTTCATGCAACTGGCTTTGTGCACAGGGTCATTGTCATGCTGGAACAGGTTTTGGGTCTCCTAATCCAAGTGAAGGAATCATTCCACGCTACAGCATCCAAAGATGTCCGTTGCAACCGTGTGTCTCCAGCATTGTGTTAACAATTTGGAGAAGAATAGCCTTTATTTGTCACATATACATTACAGCACGGTGAAATTCAATCACCAATTCAGAAGCTAAGGGTCAGGAGCAGGTCAGCCAAAATACGGCGCCCCCTGGAGCACAGAGGGTTAAGGGGCCTTGCTCAAGGGCCCAAGAGTGGCAGCTTGGCGATACCGGGGCTTGAACTCCCGACCTTCCGATCAGTAACCCGCTCCCCTTTCTGAACGTCTGTAACAGCATATCATGAGGAAGAATCGTTTTCTTCTCCCATTATCCTGTTGTTTATTCATAAAGAATTATTCTTCCACGCAGGTCTATAAGAGTAATATCTCTTTCCCATTGCGCATAACCGTATTCATCTTGTTTTCTCGTTTGTATGAATAAGGCATGGCTGTGATTTTAGGAGAGCGTATTTTCTTCATAGAAGCCGTATGAAACGGATCACATGAGTGAGTTACAGGGAGAAATTCAGAAAGGATAAAATATTTAAAGCTTAAAATCTTTTCCTCACTTACCCTCATACAGTCAGGAAGAATTATGATGTACAGTGACATGTTGGTTTGTTTTTTTGTACTCCTACTAACACAACTAACGTGAGTTTTTAATGAATTGTATAGGTGATCCTTTTTTTTTTTCATTTTATTTAACATTTAAATAAAATATTATAATTAGGATTCATACTTGGAGGCAATTCTTTTGCTGTCAGTGGCTACCTGAAGTCAGGAACCCATGTAGTTTTCTTCTTTGGAGATTCTTTTGCCAGGTTTTTACTGCATCCATTTTCAGTAGCTGCTTGTTTGTGGGACTTTACGTCTTCATTTTGTCTTTAGCAAATGAAAAGAGACTCTCAGCCATTGAAAAACATTTTATTTTGTTATCTTACGGAGCTCGTGGGTGGGTTCTGCAGTATGCCTGAGGTTAGAGTTTGGGTTTTGCATCACTTTTGCATTTGATTAAATATGAGCAGAAGCACCGTACACTTTACAAGTCATCATGCTACTTCTATAAACATCAAAAAACACCAGTGACCCAATTCCAGTGGCAGACCAAAACACTATGTTTGACACATGATATATTGCAATATGCTTTGGATCATGAGCCTCTCCTTTCTTCTCCATGCTCTCCTGTACCTATTATAGATTTGCCTGCTTAGTCGACTTTAAATATTTGCATGTATAAAATACAATACAAATACAAATCCTCAAGGTCATAAAGACAATATTTAACTAGTAATGGACACCTTTAGCATGTTTCACAAGAGACGAGACAAAGTATTTAGTTGAATGTTTTTAGGACTTTACAACTCATCTTGCAACTTTTAAAAGCTTTAACATCATCCAAAAGCACCAGTGACTCAATTTCATTAGCAGTCTGATGGTGTGTGTGTGTGTGTGTGTGTGTGTGTGTGTGTGTGTGTATATATATAATATACCATCAGACTGCCTCCATTTGACACATGATATGCTTTGGATCGTAAGCTGGTCCTTTCCTTCTCCATGCCCTTCTTTTCCTATAATAGATTTGCTTGTATAGTCGAATTTAAATAATTGCATGGAATCAATGTAAAGCCCGTTTTACACCGAATGCATTTTGTACATCGGGACGTGGAACAGGTTTAGTAAATACAACTTGCAAATCATAATTTATAAATGCAGGTGTACAGGTATGTACTGGACAGTGAGTGTATATATTTTTCAGAACCGAGCACAGATTCTTTTATTATCCAAATGGAAAACTCAAAAGTTTTATTTGTTGATATTTATATTTATAGCATTTGGCAGAAGTGGAGGGTTAAGGGCCACATTTAAGGGCCCAGCATTTGCAGCTTAATGGTGCTGGGATTTGAACTCACAACCTTCCGAGATGTTCTTCCAACGTCTTTTACCACTGAGCTAAAAAGGCATCAAGTGGAAGAAAAAAATGATTAAAGAAAAAAATGTGATTAAAATAGAATAAAACTACAAAGAAAATAAAATCAAAAGAATAAAATGTGCATAATTTAGTCCAGCAAAAAAAAAAAAGGTTGAGTCCCTGAATTGCCTGCGGGATGAAGATTGTGGACACGTTGCAAAATACAGCATGTGTCAAAAAACTATGAAGGAGGCAAATTACCATAGCAGCATGTTGTGCTATGATCTGTTTTGAAATCTGCGTAAAAAGAGGGAGAGCCATATAAATAATCAAATATCAACATCTTGAATTATTTAGTTCGGAAATGATCGCATTTTTGTCCCTTTTTTGATCTTCGACATGGACAGTTTTTACGCAATGAATGTTATTTATATAAATCATATTTCTGAAACTATCTTTGAATCAAATTCTCTTTTCAGAGGTAAACTTGACTGAATTGTTCTCCTTTTCAGGAGCATCCGCAGCAGCCTGCGAGAGAGCCATATGGATTAAATCTGTCTGCTTTGCCCAGGGACGAGGACCTCTGCATATATCACAGGTCAGATTTAATCAAAGTGAATTATGGCTGAATTATGGGTGGGCTGGTTCATGGGGTGTACTATTATAGTGTGTGCTTTGAAATATGCTTCAAAGATTCATAAGAAAAGGCTGTGTGTGAAATTCGCTATTGGGATTGTATATATACAGGTAGCCCCCGACTCGTGAAATAGGTTGGGACCGGAAAAGTGAGACTTACGTGTCTCGGTCCCACAATGCACGCCTTTCTTTTTCTCTCTTCTTTTCTCCTCCCTCTGTTTGTGGGGTTGTCAAATCTAAATAGCGTGCATAGAATACAGATTAACATGGCAGAGGCAGAGCTGTAACTTCCTGGAGACAGAACAGGAAAATAACAACTTGTTTTGCACTACAAAGACCTGTTAGACATCAGAAAGCACTTATTTTAATTAATGATATGCCGTCTGTTTGAACACAACAGTGTTGTGTTGAATCGAATAGAAATCTGATCGCACTGCATCGTTGATGTCGGGGGTAAATGGACTTGGTAGCCGCCTCATATGTATCCTTAATGTATCTTATCATTGGCTGTGCATCGAGATGCGAATCTCATCTGCCTCAGTTATGGAGATTCACATCCCTACTATCTATATTTGAAGCACTCTTCTCCTAAAGAGCGTTTACTCATTCTTCTGACTCCGCCCTCCATTCCCAAAAACAGCACTTGACCACGCCCTCACCACCACAATAGTAAGATTTTCTTTTTAAAGTTTTAATACCCATATTTAATGTAGGGTGCCAATACTTAATGAATTAGCATTTCTTCTGTTTGTGTATTACTAGGTACTTAACGTAGCTTGAAAATATATGCTTGTTTCTTGTCACACTTTGTCCACACACACACACACACACACACACACACACACACACACTAAAGGTCATGTGTTTAATGTGAGTGAGTGGTCCTCTTTGTCAGGACCTACCTTACATATTGACCTCATTTTAAAGTACCAAAATACAAAATCAAATCTATTTATTCTTCTCTTAAACAATTGAATCTCATGAAAATCTGCTCTGAACCCTGACTGCCTGCTTATCATAATCGGAAAGGGCAATCGGAACTGGACAGTCAAAATTTGGCAACCTGCTTTTGAAGTTGTAGTTAGCTCCGGCTGGTGGTGGTGGTATAATGATGTGAGGAATACCAATAAAGCATCGAAAAAATGTCAGCCTGTCTATCTTTTTTTTAATAGTTACAATCTACAAATTACACATTTTCAAATTGGTTCTTGGTTCCATGGCCAAGAGTTCAGTGGCCTCCACAGTCTCCGGGTCTGAATCAAATTTGCAGCATGTTTGCAGCAATCACTTAAATCAGTCATGTCAAGATTGACAGAATCTTATGCCCTGTGGAATCCATGTAATGAAGAATTACCACTCAAGCCTCCATATATGTAGAATATGAAGCACCTCTATTTCTCTAGCCTTACCTACTTCCTTCAGATGAGGTCACATCTCTGTTTTGTTGACTCACACTTAACTACCTTTTCCCCCTATATATATATATATATATATATATATATATATATATATATATATATATATATATATATATATATATATATATAAATGCTTGTGTCACGTGTATGCAAGGCTGCCCACATGCAACCTCTTCTGCCCACGGTGTCTTTGGGCTGTGAACAGCTTTCCATTTGTATTGTGTGCATTATGTCAACGGACAATATCTGCTTCAGTCACACACAGTATTCTTTATGGAAATGAGTCATTGCAGGGATTATTCAGACGCTTAATTGCGTAAACTTATTATATTATAGTATAGTATATAAAGCTTATTTTGTATCCAGTGTGTGTGGTGCATGTGTTATATATAATCCAATGAAATTTACACTGGTATAATGTTTGTACAGATTTTCCCACCTTGGCCAAAACCAACACAAAGTGGAAAGAGATGAACAGCTGATGGACACCAGAAACTTTCTGGAAAATGTCATTAATCTGTAAGTCTCACACATGCACACACATATTTCACTTGACTTGACATTCTACCATACAGGCCTGATTGGTGGAGTGCTGCAGAGATGGTTGTTATACTGGAACGTTCTCCTATCTCCATAGAGAAATGCTGGAGCTCTTTCAGAGTGACAATCAGTTTCTTGGTTACCTCTTTGACTAAGACCCTTCAGCCCAGAAGGTTCAGTTTGGCTGGGCGGCTCCGGTCTTGGGAGAGTCCTGGTGTTCCAAACTTCTTCCATTAATGGATATTGAGGCCACTGTGCTCATTGGGACCGTTAATGCTGCAGAAATGTTTCTGTACCCTTCCTCATGTCTGTACCTCGATACATTTCTGTATCGGAGGTCTTTGAAATTCATGGCTTGGTTTGTGCTCTGACATACACTGTTAACTGTGGGACCTAATATAGACAAGTGTGTGTACCTTTCCAAATCATGTCCAATCAACTGGATTTTACCACGAGTGGACTCTATTAAAGTAGTACAAACATTTTAAGGATGATCAACGGAAACTGGATGCACCTGAGCTCAATTTTGAGCGAGACAGTGTTAAACCGCATAGTACATCTATTACAACAGCATAGCTTCATAGCAGAAGAGTCTAAGTTTTGAACCAATTGCGTCATCTTGAATCGAAAAACACGGTAAAGAAGCCCGGCTAGAATCCAGTATCAGACACAAATGGGGCAAAACTCCAGCTGTTGGTCTACTCAGTTCCCATTGTATACAGACTGTTTTTGAAAGAAGAGGTACAATGCTAAACATGGTCCCGTACCAACTTTTTCGAGACATTTTGCAGCCATCAATTTCAAAATTATGTTGGTAATTTCAAATTGATGGTACATTTTCTTTGTTTGAACATTCGATATGTTTGTTCTATTATGAATAAAATATGGGTTCATGAGATTTGCAAATGATTGCATTCTGCTTTACTTACATTTCACACAGGGTCTCAACTTTTTTGTACATTTGATTATACAGAAAAGATGGAGTAGGCACACCATGCAAATTAACAAGTAAGCTTGTTGTCCAGCTTTGGTGCAAACAAAGTAAAACCAATAGCAATTTTTGAGTGGAACTGTTTTTGTCACTGGTTCAGTTTTCCGAACTCTGCTGTAAAAGCAAGTGGCTGCTTTTACACGTCTGACCGCTAACAGCAGCCCAACAGCACCACTCTATAGAGCAATATCTAATACCTTAAAAGCCACTTTATATTCTAGGTCAGTTCGGTCCACTCTGCTCTCATCTCGGTCTGATCATGTGAGACAAAGGCAGCATTTTCCGACGGTGTGCTTCAATAACGTTATGTAATAATAAAGTAGAACGCCCACTGAAAGCCCACGATAATCCAGTCCGCAGATGAACACGTGTTTGCAAAAGTAACACCTTGTTTTTTTTGCATGTTTGCCAACCGATTTTGTCGCACTGATGTCAATCGTGGCAATGACAAAGTGTGAAATGTACACTTGCAATGTGCTCTGCATACTGTATGCTTTACCCTTGCTTTTCAATGTTGCCTTCCTGTGCGCCTTTACTGTGTAAACCATACACTCAAGTGTGTGTAGGAATCTTTAGGTTGACATTTCACGCCGGAATTTACTGTATGCTGTACAGTATCGATGGAAATACTTAGCATTTGGTCTGAAACATTGCACCGTGCTAGACACAGTGTCATCTACAACGTTATTGAATGTCGCGCAATGATGACACGAATTAAACTCGTCGTATGCCTTTTCAGATATTGATGCCAAATGCATCTAACATCCAGCATGTACAAATTTTTAGGTATTTTTTATAAATAAACAGCTTCTGTTTACCACAAATACATAAAGAACAATACAACTTTTCTTCGCATGTTCTAGCTTGTTTGGATGCTAGGTTAGGCCAGAGTAAAGGATGCTGGGGTTTAAACCCCTGATCCTTTTATCAGTAATCCTGAGAGTTTATGGCTTAACCACTGCATGTGATTGGTTAGATTTCAAAGAGCATACCATGTATATTATACATACAATTTCTCATTAAAAACAAAATTCAATTGCATATACTTTACTTCATTTTAACAAGTCTCTACTTACTCGATTGAATTCCATACAGTAGATTGAAAGTAAACCAATTACATTATAAATCCCGAAGATTATACTGTAGCGGCCATTAAGCACAGGTTTAAGCACTTTCTGGCCTCACCTCTTAGTGATGGAGTCTCATTTCCTGTTTCCTGTGCCCTGTATCCTGTAGCCAAGCTGCAAATGATCAGGTAATGTGGCTGAACATATGAGTTCTGGATCAGTAAGTAACCTTGTTGCTGAGAAATAACCTCAAAACTCCTCAATGCATCAAAGAAAACTTTGATTCATGCTTAATTCAACATATACCAGGAGTGAAATTTCCACCATTTTAAATAAAAAACACTTATCAAGCTGCTTCTTGTGCACATTTTATCCAGTAATCAAGAACTTTGGATCACAGCATTTTAATACCAATTCGAACACAATCCGATTTTTGTTATGTAGTTCTTGATGGTCTTTTGAGTCACTGAAGCCTGAGTTTTAACACTATAGGTTTCTTTACTTCTTTGTCTGATTTCTTTGTTTTTTTTATTCTGGTCCATCATCCTAATGCGCTCAACCAGAGAAAGACTCAACATTCAAATGAATTAATGGCAAGCAGTCAGTTCGGCCATTTTACATTGCCTGCTTTTTGTGTAGCTTTTGTCCTCATTTGGTTCCTCCTTTATAAAGCATTGGGATGCTGTCTAACTGGGAAATGGTAGCTCACTGGATAAGATGTTGGACATCTGATTAAAAGGTCATGGTTTCATATCCCAGCACTGCGAAATGAGATAACTATGTCATTTTGAAAAGGGCATCTGCCAAATGCCCCAAATGTAACTATTTGTGCAGAATATTCTTTAATTTGTGCAAACCAATTGTCTCTGTGTAACTGGTCATTGGAGATTCCATAGCTGAAGTGGTGTGCCATAGGGGTCCTGGGCTGTCATGGTAACAGGGTACATGGTCATGTGTGAGGCCAGGTTGGACATTCTGCCAGGTTCGGAAAGAGTTGAAAGGCATCGGAGGTGGCTTTTGGTGGATAAATTGACATTTGTAACTCAGGCAGCTGCTCTGTTGGATCCTTTGCAGCAAGTGAAACATTCCACATCCACCAATCAGGGTCGAGCGCACACTCTGTTTTTAACTTATTTTGATTGGCGCTTGGTGGTATCTACTTTTCACCAACATACAGTTCAGTGTCAGTTCAGTGTAATATAATTCTATTAGTAGATCGGTGTGCCGAGAGTCTTTTTACATACACTGAGTTGATTAAGTAAAGTGTCAGAAATAATAATAGGAACATTATTGCCATAATAAATTATAGTACTTTGGATACTTAAGTATATTTAAAGGCAAATACTTTTGTACTTTTACTTAAGTGAAAGTTTAAAGGGACACTTTTTCCTGGAGGCATATTTTACCTACTGAATCTCTACTTATACTCAACTACATGGGTTGTGTATTTCATCCACTACTGATCAATTCTTACAGATAGAATTTTTTTGTATAGAGACATGTGGATAAGATGTAAACAATGGCATATGACATTGACATTGCCTAACCAATGAAATTAGATTCCAAAATAATTCAATTTAATTCCTAAATTTACTGCTCATACATTTGGTCTAAGTTAATCCCTTCCTGAGATGGTATGAGGAAGAACCCTTTAGAGGAACCAGACTCATAAAGGGAACCCGTCGTCGTCTGGTTAGCACCGAATATCCATTAATTTTAGTTCCAAAGTAATCCTACGTCAAATATGTAAAGTTTGTGCTTCCTCAAAACAGTTTTATAAAAAACTTTTTACACATTGACTGTTGATTCCTGAGGTACCAGTGACTAGTGCTCCTGTCTTTCTTTTCATGGGATCTGCCCAGTTCATCCCGACACCCTACAGCTGGATGGAGTTCTCTTCAATTGGAGACCACACTGTGCAGCTGCTGGATGGTTCCACATAAATAACATGAAGATCCACAAAGTTACATAGAAACAGAAGAATTTTGTTGAAAGATTTGGAGTGTAATTAATATTAACAGTCTGCTACAATGCTTCAGGACCACAGTTTGAAAGAACAGCTCCCATTACTGAACCTCAACAGTGATTGAATTGCAATGAATGGACATTTAGTGTGAGGATGGGTTCTCTTTTGAGTCCAGTTTCTTGAGCTTTCTTCATCTCAGGGAGCTTTTCCCCCACATAATTTGCCACTCACTTAATTATTATGGCTCAGCTTACAATTGTAAGGAACCAAATTTATAGGCACTAAACTTTATACAACTGTATAACCTTTTGGGACATTGTCTATTATTAAA
Organism: Silurus meridionalis; assembly: GCF_014805685.1. Classification (NCBI taxonomy): domain Eukaryota; kingdom Metazoa; phylum Chordata; class Actinopteri; order Siluriformes; family Siluridae; genus Silurus; species Silurus meridionalis. Next base: position 23,932,805 of record NC_060901.1, read on the forward strand.
AGTGAATTGAATTCAGTTGACATTCGGTTGACATTTCAGCTTCTGTATACTGCCATATTTAATAATTCCTATAGAAGATCAACTCAACTCAAGGTTGTTGGTTTTTGAGAAACATCTCCGCTATACAAATCCTACTGTATTGAACCGAATTCATTTCTTGATCTTGTTTCTTTTTTTCAGGTCTCCAGTGTCCTCGTTCGGCGGAGACAGCATTTACGAGGTGTCGGCTCCGCGGGTCGATTTGGAGACCCAGAACATTTTCCATGCGCACGTCCACACGGGCCGCGGCCTGATCAAAACAATGTGTAGAGAAGACATAATCATTTATCGCGAGTATGTAAAAAACAGATACATGTGACCCGTTTGTCACATGTTTTAGCGCTCGTGAAGGCTTTTCAGTACGCCTGGAAGAAGACCTTCTAGTAAATAAATGCCGGAAGGTCTTTACAAAAACATTTTTTCAGTTGACCTTCCTCCATAAAAATCGTCTCAGATCTCACACAAAGGATTAGAACTGAAGCTTCTCAGCTGAAACCTTTAATTTTATTTGCAGTTATAAACGTTACAATGACTGGATAATAGTGTAGGTTTATTTCCAATATTGCACATTCCAATATCCTCTGTATAGCACTTGCTTTTATGAGAGGACTGATTTCACAGGTCACATGTACAAGCTGGACTGCTAATGTGCATCTTAGTTTTTTTCTTTCTTTCTTTTTGAAATTTAAATGATCATTATTTATATCGTTCCATGATTGCGTTTAATGTGTATGTAAATGAGCTTGTTTGTGTATTTATTAAACTTTATTTCTCCCCTCATATTATTCCTTACTGTTTCCCCGTTTTTTCTGATCAGTTTAACGTCTCTCAGTTTGATTCCCTCTTTGTTCAGCCGTCTGAGCCCTGAGTCTCTTTTGCCTAGAAGCCTCGTGACTTCAGAGCAGAAGGACGATCTATTGAAACAGCAGTGCAGGAAGGGGTCACGTGGCTTGGTGTACAATTGACATGGCAATCTTACAAAAATACGCAGGTGTACACATTTATTCAAACACACACACACACACACACACACACACACACAAAGATACTCTACTGCCTTGGGCTCATCCCATATAAATGAAATGCAGCTATTAGCACTTATTAAAAATATATTAGGTCATAATAATCCTGACAAAAAGAAAAACCTGATTCACATACAGGGTTGAATTCAGTATTGCAGTTTTCTGTAGGATATAAGTGCAAAAAACCCTTTTTTTTATGCTGAAATTAATATTTTCACAATTGCCTTTGATTTGTTATCTGTGAAAAATGAGTTGAAAAGACCTGACCTGCCCTGGAAGTTTACTCTGTCCACCCCAGTGCCAAGTTAAAGATTGTGGAGGAAACCAATGAAAGAGTCTGAGGCAAATTCTGACCCCTTCTTTTGTTCCCTGTATCTATACCAGAGGTTCTACTGGTTGCAAGAACATTCAGGGGGAAATGTTTGTAGTTATGATGATGTAAAATGCATTGCACATTTCCCCTTTAAAAGCCACTATTTAAATTTAGATGCAATTTATATATATATATATAATAACGAAACAGGTCTGTAGTGTACAAACAGTCAGAGATACCTAATCTAGAGCAGGACTTTTCAAATGTTTAAAACCAGTGATATTTCATTCACTAATACATTTTGTGAACCCTTTGGTACTGATGTATGAACATGATTCACCTATGCTGTATGGCAAAAGTGTGTGAACATCTGACCATCACACCTATGTAAGGGAACTAATTAGTTTGGCTGATTTTCTGGTGAAAAGCACGATAGACCAAAAAAAACTATAGGGAATTGTTTTTATAGAGTTTTATGTTAAAATCATGAAATTCATTACTAAAAAATATAATTAGTAATTATAAAATGAAGTAAAATATTAATACAGTACAGTACTGTATACGGTTTTTCTTTTATCGCAGGCGGTTTTGGAACGTAACCACCATAGAGGTAGCAAAATTCAAATTCAGTTACAAATGTAATGTGCAAAATTTTGGTGCGAAATTAAAATATAGTCATTTACATTTCCAACAGTAGCTTTACCATGCGAATTACATACTAATTTTAATGCTTTATAAGTAGCGAAATTAAAAGGAAAATGTATTACCCATATTGATTTGATGTGTAACATGTCCAAACAGAAATGGTATCAAAATGATCATTTAAATATTGTTTGTCCTATATTCAATTGATTTTTGTGTTCATTTATCAATGAACATTCTCTCAAAGCAGCTTTACACAGATAATGCATTTAGATTCACAGACTCATTAAATGCATTTAGACATTTGGCAAAATTCAGTGTGTATTTCAAAATGTTTTCTGAGCCAATAGCAAAAAGGTAGCAACTAAACTAAAGACATTTAATAAATGCATGGTGAATTAATACCCTGCGACGAATCTAGTTGAGTTGACGTGGTTTTAAAAATACATTTTAAATATTGCATTTCCATTTTGCATATTAAATTTTAAACTGAATGTTGCTTCATATTTGCTTCTATTAAATCTATATTTTATTTTTTGCATACACTTCTTACATCCATAAACACCAAAATGTTATATGTTCTGTATGAAATATTTGCCATCTGATTATATAATACACTTACAGACTTGTCTCATGTTTTGCTGTGCCAATTTACTGTAATTTACACAGTAATTTACACAGTAATTCTTCTTGTGGTTTAGACATACATGCACTTTGCATATTAATTTCAAACATAAGAATGGGGGGAAAAAGATTTTGGTGACCTCAACCACGGCCTGCTTGTTGGTGCCAGATGGTGGTTGGCTGGTGGGAGTATTTCAGAATCTGATAGGAAACTCTCTTGGGATTTTCACTTACAACAGTTTTACGAGTTTTCACAAAATAGTGAGGGGGAAAACTTCAGTGAGCAGCATTTCTGTGGGTAGAAGTGGAGGAGAATGGATAGGTGGAAAGAAGGTTCTGACAAGAAGGCTACTGTAAGTCAAATAACTATAAGTAATGATAAGAAAAACAGATATGGAAGGTCAAATATAAGGTCCTGTGAGTTTATTCCTTATAAGTTTATCCCTAAAGAGTGAGCCATTAGTGACTGTGGCACAGAAAAATTCCTTGAAATGATATAAGGAAACTCAAATGGGAACCTTATCCTCATCTGGGTGCCACTGAATGTCCATTTGTTACATTTTCATCAGTGTACTGTTCAGTGATAGGTGCTTAAATGCAGAGCTGTTCAGGCAAACTGTGGTCCTGAAACATTGTAGCAGACTGTTGATATTAATTACAGTTCAAACCTAACCTTAAAGTTCTTGAATTGCACAGTAACTTAGACATAGATCTTGCTGTTCATGTGGAACCATCCCTAGTTACGCAGAGTGTCTCCAATTGCATTTACATTTGTGGCATTTAGCAGATGTCCAGAGCAACGTCAAGAAGTGAAGTCAAAAAGCTTTTATTGTCATTTTAACCATATATTATATGCAACCACACGTTGCATATAAAGTGCAACGTGTGCAAACTGGTGCAAACAGTGCAAGACAGTGCAAAAGACAACACAAGACAATGTAGGACAAATAAACAAAATAGCGCCACCAGTAAACCTGTTGTATATTACACAGTGCACTGTGTAAAAGAGAACTGAGTACAGGAGTGAACATTGTAATTTACAAAATGTAAACAAAATAATTTGTGCAAAAAAGATGTGCAAAAAAAAGCATGTAAACAGTTTGAAGTAATAAAAGTGATATTGTATGGGCATGGTTGTGTGAAGTGAGTAAGATTGTGTGTTTGAATTGAGTGTGAGGTTGTACAGATCAGTCACACAGTTGTGAGGATGTGTGGATGTGAGGCCCAAATGCTTCAGAACCACTTCCGATGGCAGGAGGGTGAAGAGTGTGTGTGAGGGGTGTGTGTGGGGTCGTCCACAATGCTGTTGGCTTTGCAGATGCAGTGTGTGGTGTAAATATCCGTGATAGAGGGGAGAGAGACTCCGATGATTTTCTCGGCCGTCCTCACTATCCTCTGAAGGGTCTTGCGATCTGAGACAGTGCAGTTCCCAAACCAGGCAGTGATGCAGCTGCTCAAGATGCTCTCAATGGGCCCTCTGTAGAACATGGGCATGGGTTAGAGCTGAGCTTTCTTGGTGATTTGTTTTTTCCTGGTGTTGAGGACCAGGTGAGTTTATCCGCCAGATGAACACCAAGGAATTTGGTGCTCTTGACGATCTTCATGGAGGATCCATCGATGATCAGTGGAGAATGGTCGCTTTGTACTCTCCTGAAGTCCACAACCATCTCTTTAGTTTTGTCAACGTTCAGAGACAGGTTGTTTACCCCACACCAGGATATTAACCGTTGCACCTTGTCTCTGTGTGCTGACTCATCGTTCCTGCTGATGAGACCCACCACGGTCGTGTCATCGGCAAACTTAATGATGTGATTCAAGCTGTGCATTGCTATACAGTCGCAAGTCAGCAGAGTGAACAACAACAAGGTCTCCCAGTCAGGAAGTCCAGGATGCAGTTACAGAGGGAGGTGTTCAGGCCCAGTAGGCTCAACTTCTCAATCAGGTGCTGAGGGATGATTGTGTTGAATGCTGAACTGAAGTCTATGAACAGCATTCATACATATGAGTCCTTGTTGTCCAGGTGGGTAAGGGCCAGATGAAGGGTTGTGGAGCAGTTTGAATGATACGTGAACTGCATGGGGTCCAGTGAGGGTGGAAGCTGGGTCTTATGTACAAAAGTGCTTTGAGTCTCTATCAATAAATAAATCTACACTGGTATGCTAGAATACAAATGTAAGATAAATTCAAATTTAAGATAAAACTCTGTTCAGAGGATTTTTATTTATTTATTTATATTATTATTTACAAAGCAAGAAAGGAAGAGGTGGGTCTTCACCTGTCGCTTTAAGACCGCCAGGTATTCCACTGTTCGGACATCTAGGAGAAGTTCATTCCACCCCCTCGTTGCCAGAACAGAAAAGAGCCTTGAAGTGTACTTACCTCTCATTCTGAGAGAAGGTGGTACCAGTCAAGCAGTGCTGGAGGATCCCAGGCTGCATGTTGTAGTGTGAGGAGTGATGAGGTCTCTGAGGTAAGAAGATGCTGGTCCATTTTTGGTTTTGTAAGCAGGCATCAGTGTTTTGAATCGTATCCATGCAGCTACCAGATGCCAGTGAAGAGAGCACAGCAGTGGGGTGGTGTGAGAGAACTTGGCTGCGTTTTTTGGATCATTTGCAGTGGGCGAATAGCATTCAGAAGTAGACCTGCCAGCAGAAAATTGTAGTGGTCCAGTCTCGAAATCACAAGAGACCGAACAAACACTTGGGCAACCTGTGTGGACAGAAATCCTTCTGTTGTAGAGAAGGAACCGACAAGAACGAGTCACATTAGCAACATGTGAGGAGAAGGACGGTTGATTGTCCATAGTTACCCCAAGGATGCGAGCAGTGGCTGCAGGGGAAAGCAGAGAGTTATAAAGAGTTATTCTGAGATTATAACATGGAGATCAATCACTTGGTATGACCTGATGTTTTGCTGGGGTTGAGTTTTAGTTGATGACTTGAAATCAGTGCTCAATTTTAAAGTACTAGAAATTAGTGCTCCTATTTGAAGTTCTCAATTGAAGAGAACCCATCCGGAGGTAGAGCGTCGGGATGAATCAGGCAGATCTGAAGTGAAGGACCAGGAGCACTGGTCACTGATACCTCAGGAACATAAAAATAACTGTGATATCAGATCAGCTTGGTTTCAGGGATGTTTAGGAAGGGACACAGCTGACTAACAAGTAGACATGATTCCTTTTCCTCATTGCTGGATTTTTTCTTTTTTTCTAGAATCGTCTCTTTGATTTATTTTTTTGTTGTTTTTAAATCTCTCCTTGTATTTGCCTTCATGCACCTCTGCCCATTTCTTCGTATCTTGTGTAATTGCTGCATGTATCTTTATTTCATTTCACGCTGCTGTCTAAACTCAGCAATTCCCTCCATATCTCTCTTTCTGTCAGTTTCTGTCTTCTGCATCCTCCTGTGGTGTGCTGCTCAGTTCGAAGATTTGTCATGTCGTGTGTGTGTGTGTGTGAGAGAGAGAGGAATAAGGACACCCTATATGTGTGTTTTTTGCATTTTACACGTTCTCTTGGTTTTTTTTCTTTTCCGTCTCTCACTCTCTCTGGTGTCATAAAGTAACAATGTGGAATTTTCTGTGGAATGGGCATAAAGCATTCATAATATTCATATTTTGCTGTTTGTTTTATGCCGTCATTTTTTTTTTTGCAGTATATATTTTATTCTTTATTAATCATATGCATATTTGCATACTCATATCATCCTTTTTTCTTTCATTCTTCGCATCGCTCTCACACTTTTACCCAGCACCTATCCACCCACTTGAGCTTGTGCTACATTATCACGTTTTATTCTCTCCATCTATCTCTCTCTCTTTCTTCTCTCTCTCTCTCGCCCTCTCCCGTTCTTCTTTCTCTCGCTCTTTCTGTCTCTTTTTCATCTGCTGTTTACTCAGATCACTCTTTTTTTTGCACCCTGCTCCCTGGCTTAAGTGCATGAAGCTCATGTGGTTGCCAGGATACACAGAGATACAGTTTGCAGGACGGGGCACGAGTCTTTGTGTCAGAGTTTCTAAAGAGAAAAGAAATCACCATTTTTATCGAAGACAATTGCTGCCACAATTAACCACTTCAGAACATTTTATTCTGCAATCAATACATTTTAGTATTATTTACCAATTACAAGGATTTTAAGGCTTTTTATTCTATAAATAAATAATGTAATACTAGGTTTACTTTTTGATATCAGCAGTGATTAGGAGTACTTTCTCTCCCACTGGAAGGTGACATGTTAAGATCCCAACACAACATGGGTTTCAAACAATGCTACTATACCCTCTGATGTTGGCTAAATTCCAGTGAAGTTGGATTTTTCTCTTTCACTTTATTTAGGTCACATTAACTCCTACTGTATAGAAGGAGAATTGATAGGAAGATTTGGCTCAGAAAGCTGCCTAAAACTCTTAGAAGCTGAAGATCCTACAGCGGATATGTTCTCAAGGCCTCTGAAGTAGACAGACAGACAGACAGACAGGCAGACAGACAGATAGCAATCTCACAGGTGTTCAAACTTTACTTTCAGCAGATTTTCGGGAGTAAATGTGTAACTGATATTGGATACAAACAAAGACATCATTCTGCCTTAAGAAGTTCTTTTTCTCCTTTTACAGAGGGTGTGGTTGAAAGGTACATTTCTGTAAACTAACCATTTAAACAATGCAGTAAACCAGTGCAATACTTATTTTTTGTTTCACTTTCCCTACAACAAATATATTTCTTAAGGCTTTTCTTTTAAGGGGGTACTTTGCTCCCCCATATTAATTCAATTCAATAGAGTTTTATTTGTATAGCACTTTTAACAATGCAAATTTGGGTGTTGGGATAAATCAGGCAGATCTGAAAAGAAGAACAGGACAGGATCACTGATCATTGGCACCTCTGGAGCATGTTTAACTTCCACAAAGAGAGAGAGAGAGAGAAGAAGAGGAGAGGGGGAGGCAGGGAGAAAGAATTAAGGATTATTAAGTATCCATATTGTATGTGACCAGTGTGCAAGTAGGGACTCCAGCAAGACTAGCTGTGGCAACATAATGAAAAGAGACATATTTACCAATGCTCAATATCAGGGTGAATTCACAGATGAGCTTTTTAAAACAGGCCACTCTTTATTGCGACATATAATGAAAAGAAATACAACATTGGTACAACCACATAGGCTTGTTAAAGCCAAGGGCTTTTCAGAATTAACAAAATTTGGGTAAACGCTGGACTTATAAACACCATATACAAGAAACATTGTTTAAACAGTGCTTCACTGGCATTCTTGGGAGCAATGCCTTAGAAAAGACAGAAAAAAAATTGTTTTGATGTTTCTCTAATCCTAATTATTATTTTCTTTTCAGTTCACATTAAACTTTGTCACTGTTTGTAATAAACAGTTCATCTGGTTTGTGATATATAATTTTTACCAGTTAAACAGGCTTATCTTTTACTGGTGCGATCAGCATGGTCTGGTGTGGTAAATAAATGACCCAATTAAAACAAAAAAGAAAAAATGCAGGCTGCTCTTTTTACCAGTCTCCAGAAGGACAAAAAAGACATTGCAAACCATAGTATAGAGGACAGTCTGTTTTTGTAACAGGTGAACATGAGGAACTGATCTGTTTCATAATGTACAGGACACATCTGGATGATTATGTATTTGTTATGATGAGAGAAATAGAAAATGAACAGAGTCTGAGTTGGGTAGCTTGGACTGAAAACGGAAAAAAACAAACAAACAAATAGATAGATAGATGAAACAAATAAATAAATAAAAGAACATGTTTTTGTTTTCACTTGCAATGAACAGGTCACATTACTTACACAGAGCTTCCTCCTACTAATTAATATTCATTTACAGCTAATGCTACAAAGTGGTCCAGGAAACCAGTTGTGTGATAGATTTATATTCGGATGTGTCTTTGTTATATTGATTATATGGTGTTTGTGTCTTAAAGACAGATTTAAAAACAATTTATGTTCTTTATTTCTTGGTACTCTGCCAGAGATAGAGAGAGAGAGAGAAAGAGAGAGAGAGAGAGAGAGGGAGGTGGGTCTTGACGTCATCCGTGTTTTTAGTGGTCTACACGGTTTCCACAAACACTTCTGGTGCTGCCTTCAGATCGGTGCGGTCAATGCTTTCCCTCAAAGCATCATATTTGTGGAAAGCCTCTGTTTTCCAGACAAGAAGCTTTCACAGGAGGTTTTACCTGGAGGAAAAGGATCCCAATTGTTCTTCATGTGAAGCGAAAGGTGCGTGTTGGATGCATGAGTTCTTACTACTGAGTTAGAATTTTTTCATAGATGTGCAACTTTGCCGTTGGTGTTTCAGCACCACGGACAGCGACATGTTATAATGGTGTTATATAGTGATCTTTATAACTGATGATCATTTACAATCTTTGGTTTCATGTTTGCCTTTTCTAAATTAACCTGAAGCCCTCTGTCCTCAGGGCTGTCAAGATGAATGAGAGCGGAGCAGCAAACGAGAGCGTGCCGAGTTTTCCCGTGGCTTCGTGGGTGGACGCCGGAGCCCTGAGCGGAAACAGCAGCCTCGCGCTGTCCTCCTCGTCCTCCTTGCTCCTGGATTTTCCTATCAACCCATGGGACATCATGCTGTGCCTCTCCGGCACCGTGATCGCATGTGAGAACGCGATCGTGGTGGCGATCATCTTTTACACGCCCACCCTGCGCACCCCTATGTTCGTCCTGATCGGGAGCCTCGCGACCGCCGACCTGCTCGCGGGCGTCGGACTGATCTTGAACTTTGCGTTCCAGTACTTGATCTCGTCGGAGACGATCAGCTTGATCACGGTCGGTTTCCTCGTGGCCTCGTTCACGGCCTCGATCAGCAGTCTGCTGGCCATCACCGTGGACCGCTACTTCTCCCTGTACAACGCGCTCACCTACTTATCGGAGAGAACGTTGCACTGCGTGCACCTGATGCTGCTGGGCGCGTGGGGCGCGTCGCTGGGTTTGGGCGCGCTGCCCGTGCTCGGCTGGAACTGCGTGCGCGACGCGGCGTCCTGCAGCGTAGTGCCGCCGCTCACGCGCACCAACGTGGCGCTGCTCGCCGTGGCCTTTTTCACCATCTTCATCCTCATGCTCGGCCTCTACTGCAAGATCTGCAAGATCGTGTGCCGCCACGCGCACCAGATCGCGCTCCAGCGCCACTTCCTCGCGCCGTCGCACTACGCCGCTACCAAGAAAGGGGTCTCCACGCTCGCCATCGTCCTGGGCACGTTCGGTGCGAGCTGGCTGCCCTTCGCCATCTACTGCTTAGTGGGTGAGCGCGAGGATCCTCCCGTGTACACCTACGCCACGCTGCTCCCAGCCACCTACAACTCCATGATCAACCCGATCATCTACGCGTACCGTAACGCCGAGATCCAGCGCTCGCTCTACGTGCTGCTCTGCGGCACAGCGCGCACCGACGCCTCCTACCGTTCCAGATCACCGAGCGAGGTCTAAGAGGAGAACTCTTTATTCCTTCTCTCGACTATTCTTCATTGTTCATTCACCTTGACTTCACCTTGACTTGCCCACACGAAAGTGGGAACTCAAAGTTAATGCAATTGCACTTTACTAAGACTCGAGCCAGCCATGAGTCGCTTTAAATGCTGTGAACAACAGACTCTGGTGGGGGGAAAAAGCAAAGCCCCCCAACGTAAAGAACATATTTGAACTATTTATAGTGTAAAAAATGACAACAAAAAAAACAGCACTTTATTTAAAAGATTTGAAATACCAAAGCAGTATTGTACAGCTGTTCTGTGCGTTCTGTGATTGATGTGATGAATTTTTCTAACCGTGTAACTGTTTCTGATGTTTTTATATGGGAAAAAGTGTGAATGTGCATCTGCAGTTCTGACTCAGTAAATTGCACACTTAAAAACTTATGGGTGAATACAATTATTTTTTCACCATATGATCCCTGACACTGAATAGTGCAACAAAAAAAAAAACACTAGCCACTAACAAGAAAACAGTTACAAAGCCAACCATTCATTTTATGGTTACAATATTCTAGCATCTGATCTGACACATGACAAGCTCATCACATTCACTTCTAACACAAACAACCGATTCAGACAACATGCTGCAAACTGTTTATGAAATTGTTTTATGTTCGCAATGTTGTGTAAAGTGTAAAGAGTGATTAGTTAACATTCGATTCCAGATTAAAGAGTTTACTTTTATAAAGACGAGAAACAGTTTCAACATACAATGAAATCCTTTCAGCAGTGTGTGACATTCATTGGAAGGAGATAAGGGAGAAAAAATTACATTTGTCTGAAAATCCTGGAGAACATTTGTAGGGAAATCCTAGACACTTTTCCATGAGACTTTTTCTCTCCTATTTTCGGTTAACTTGACCTTCCATTGGCAAAGTCATTTTGCTTCAGAATAAAAACCATGCACCTGTTTCTTTAACATTCTGGAAAATTCCAAAAAAGTAAATGCTAAGATGTATTTGAAGCTTCTGATTGGTCCATATCCATTATTAGAAGCCAATCAGCTAATTAGGAGACAGTGGAGACAGTATCTTTAATGACCTTGATACCATAAGAAAATCCAAGTCAAGACCTTGGGGGAAAATGTGTAATGCTTGGTGGTGGCAGCATTATGATGTGAGGATGTTTTGCTGGGAAACGGCCTGTGCACCTAATATATCATGAGGAAAAAAAAGATTTTACATCCAAAGTTGTACCAAAATTGATATCAGAATGCTGAAAAGAAAAAAACAAAATCCCTGATTCTAGTGCAAAAATTTGTGGATTGAATTGGGGGAAAAAACATGTCAAATCCACAAAGCACTCAAACCTAACAAAGTTAACTCAATTCTGTATACAGTAGTGAGAAAATATTATGGTTGACTGATTGTGGAAGGCTAACCCTTTTTTATAAAATATTCATAAAAACAAATTAAAGGCAATGCCAAGAACAGACCCCACTAATATATGGTCCATATAAGGGTCTTTTTGCAGCCCACTAAATATTTGATATATTAAATAAAAGCTGAAATGAATCTCTCTCTTAGCTATTATGTTGAAATGATCTATTATGGCAATAACATATAAATAAATAAATAAATAAATAATAATAATAATAATAATAATAATAATAGATACATTATCTTTAAATGGCTGAATATTTTCATCTTAGGTGAACATATACTTTTTGAATCCTACTGATAATCAAGTATCAAAGTAATACTGTATACAATCTCTAGTAATCCACACCATTTTGGTGTCTTTAAAACAGCTGGGGGAAAAAACATCCATACTTAGTGTCTCTAATGAACTCTGTCTCTGTTGCAGCACTGGTAATATTGTAGTTGCTTATCAGCTTCTGAGTTCAATAGTGACTAGATGTAAGACTTTATCTGATAAGTATTATAAAGGAAATTGGTAAAACCCAAAGAATGTCCCCAATGTTAAGAAAGAATGGTGTTTATATAACTGGTTTCCAAGGTATAAATGAATAGCAAATGGAGAAAATAACCACAAAAAAAAAAACCAGCATTAGAAAATTCTACATTTGTACAGACATTGGTTCACTTCAACATAATGGCCAAATAAAGACAGTACAAGAATCTATACAGGAAGGGGTCAAAATTATTCTGGCAACCCGCTTAGCCTCCCATTGAAAAGTAAAAAATGTAATGTCTCATGAGAATGAAGTTATGAAGTCATTTCTGTCTCAAGAAGTAGCGGAACAGTCACACACTTGTAATTGTCTACAATTTTCCATGTGTACAATTTTCAGGTAATTTTTTTTCCCAACGGACTTATTGAGCAATTAGTGGCCATCTAGGGATCCAGCATGGGTTACTTGGTGTTACTGGGATTTGAACTCACAACCTTCAAGCAAAGGTTTACAATGCACAAAATGCAGATGTTTTAGAGACTCACATGGCATCTATTTTATACAGCAAATGGCAGGCATTTCCGCTGCATTTTAAATACTTGTTGCAACTTTCCTTTGGCGTTCCTAGTAACACTGATTAGATTTACAGCCGCATTTCTATTTATCTCTGTCCCTCCAGTTCGAAGTGAGAGATAGAGCTATGGGTACATCTCATGTTTTAACAAGCAAGCTTGTAGTGGGAGTGTGTGGTGACAGTGTGTTCTGCTTCAAGAGAGCTGAATGACGTGCTGTCCAGCAGTCGTGTGTAGTCCATGTTGTCACTTGGACTGAAGCGACGAGACTCTTGCAGAGGCTTGAGTTTTATTGACTTCCATAAAAATGACATCACCAAAACGTTCACAAAATACTGGGTCTAAAAGTGGATGCTTGCTTTTTTAGAGTGCATCTGCTGTGGTTGCTATAGTTCCATGGTCATTTGTGACAAAGGCCAGCTGTGGAAAGTTAGATCATAATCCTACTGTGATAGCATGTGTAGGTATAGTATTTGGGCTGCATGATGAAGTAAAACATTTTTGCAAATAATTTTTAGAAATGTAGTGAGACCCTTTCAGAATGTGAAGGTTTACAGAGACACTGGCATTACCACATGATTTATTTAATTACACAATTTTATTTTATTTTAATTCATTTTTATGTAACCCAGCCATTAGGGAGGCACAAGCCAGTGCACTCTTAGTGCCGGTCCCAAGCCCGGATAAATGTGGAGGGTTGCTTTAGGAAGGGCATCCAGCAGAAAACATGTGCCAAATCAAATATGTGGGCCACGATTAAGAATTTCATACCAGATCGGTCGAGGCCCGGGTTACAAACAACTGGTAAAGGGAGAGAGATAGCTGATATGATGGAGAGGAGAAAGGTAGATATGTTGTGTGTTCAGGAGACCAAGTGGAAAGGGAATAAGGCCAGAAACATTGGAGGTGGGTTTAAACTGTTCTATCATGGTGTGGATGGAAAGAGAAATGGTGTAGGGGTGATCCTGAAGGAAGAGTACAGTAAGAGTGTAGTGGAGGTGAAGAAAGTTTCTGATAGGGTGATGAACATCAAGCACTGATCAACTTCCAGGTTGAAGGGATGATGATAAATGTCATCAGTGCTATGCTCCACAAGTCGGTTGTGAGATGGAGGAGAAGGAAAGATTCTGGAGTGAATTAGATGAAGTGGTAGATGGGGTACCTAGAACTGAATGATTGGTGATTTGGGCAGACTTTAATGGACACAAAGGTGAAGGGAACAGAGGTGATTGGAGACTGTAAGGTGTTGGCAGGGGACAGTGTAGCTAGACAGCATCAGATGGTGGTCTGTAGGATGGTTTTGGAGGCGAACAAGAAGAGGAGGTGAGTGAGGACTGAAAGAAGAATAAGATGGTAGGAAACTAAAAGAGGAAGAGTGTAGTGTGAGGTTCAGGGAAAAGGTCAGACAGGGGCTCGGTGGTGGTGAAGAGCTGCTGGATGATTGGGAAACGTACTTGTTGTAACATCTGGAAATAGAAAGCAAGACAAAGAGATGTGTTGCTAGAATGAGGAAGTGCAGGAGACCGTAAGGGGAAAGAGGCTGGCAAAACAGAAGTGGGATCAACAGGGTGATGAGAAAAGTAGGCAGGAGTACAAGGAGATGTAGCAGCAGGTGAAGAGAGATGTGGCAAAAGCCAAGGAAAAGGCATACAAGGAGCTGTATGAGAAGTTGAACACTAAGAAAGGAGAAAAGGATTTGTACCGATCGGCTAGGCAGAGGGACTGAGCTGGGAAGGATGTGTTGCAAGTTAGAGCAATAAAGGATGGAGATGGAAATGTGTTGACTAGTAAGAAGAGTGTGTTGAGAAGGTGGAGGGAGTATTTTGAGCAGTTGATGAATGAGGACAATCAGAGAGAGAGAAGGTTGGATGATGTGGAGTTGGTGATGCAGGAAGTGGATAGGATTAGTAAGGAGGAAGTGAGAGCAGTGAATAAGAGGATGAAGAGTGGAAAGTCGGTTGGACCAGATGACATACCGGTAGAAGCATGGAGATGTTTAGGAGAGATGGCAGTGGAGTTTTTAACCAGATTGTTTAACAAGATTCTGGAAGGTGAGAGGATGCCTGAGGAATGGAGAAGGAGTGTGCTGGTACCGAACTTTAAGCATAAGGGAGATGTGCAGACCTGCAGTAACTTCAGGGGAATAAAGTTGATCAGTCACACCATGAAGTTATGGGAAAGAGTAGTGGAAGCCTGAGAGAAGAGGTGACCATCTGTGAGCAACAGTATGGTTTAATGCCGAGGAAGAGCACCACAGATGCCTTATTTGCTTTAAGAATGTTGATGGAGAAGTAAAGAGAAGGTCAGAAGAAGTTGCATTGTGTATTTGTGGATTTAGAGAAAGCGTACGACAGAGTGCCAAGAGAGGAGTTGTGGTACTGTATGAGGAAGTCAGGTGTGTCAGAGAAGAATGTGAGGGTGGTGCAGGACATGTATGAGGACAGTGTGACCGCAGTGAAGTGTGCAGTAGGAATGATAGACTGGTTCGAGGTGTAGGTTGGACTGCATCAAGGATCGGCCCTGAGCCCTTCCCTGTTTGCAGTGGTGATGGACAGGTTGACGGACGAGGTCAGACAAGAGTCTCCCTGGACTATGATGTTTGCGGATGATATTGTGATTTGTTTTGAGAGTAGTGAGCAGGTTGAGAAGAGCCTGGAGAGGTGGAGGTACGTGCTGGAGAGAAGGGAAATGAAAGTCAGTAGGAGTAAGACAGAGTACATGTGCGTAAATGGGAGGGAGGGCAGTGGAGTGGTGCGGTTGCAGGGAGAAGAGGTGGAGAAGGTGGAGGAGTTCAGGTACCTGGGGTCAACAGTGCAAAGTAATGGGGAGTGTGTTAGGGAAGTAAAAAAAAGAGTGCAGGCAGGGAGGAGTGGGTGGAGAAGAGAAGAGTGACAGGAGTGATTTGTGATAGTAGGGTATTTGCAAGAATGAAATGGAAAGTTTATAGGACTGTGGTGAGACTTGCGATGTTGTATGGATTAGAGACAGTGGCATTGAGTAAAAGACAGGAGGTGGAGCTGGAGGTAGCAGAGCTCAAGATGTTGAGGTTTTCGTTGGGAGTGACGAGGATGGACAAGATTAGAAATGAGTTTATTAGAGGGACAGCACATGAAGAACGTTTTGGAGACAAGGTGAGGGAGGCGAGATTGAGATGGTTTGGACATGTGCAGAGGAGGGACATGGGGTATATCAGTAGGAGAATGCTGAGGATGGAGCCACCAGGAAGGAGGAAAAGAGGAAGGCCAAGGAGGAGGTTCATGGATGTGGTGAGAGAAGACATGCAGGTAGTTGGTGTGAAAGAGTCAGATGTAGAGGACAGGGGGGTATGGAGACGGATGAACCGCTGTGGTGACCCCTAATGGGAGCAGCTGAAAGAAGAAGAAGAAGAATTCATTTTTATGTAAATAGCACTTTTAAATGGACATTGTCTCAAAGTAGTATAAAATAGTGTATTCTATATAATGAGTGAGCCAGTGGCAAGAAAAAAAACTCCCCGAGACGGCATGAGAGAGAAACCTAGAGAGAAAGCAGACTCAAAAGGAAACCCATCTTTATCTGCGTGGCAACGAATGTCCATTCTTTACAGTTCAATAATTATTGAGGTGTGCTGTCCAGTCATAGGTGCTGAAATGCAGAACTGTTCATGTAAACTGTGGTCCTGAACCATTGTAATAGAATGTTAATATGAAATACAGTCCAAATCATCCTCAAAGTTCTTGAGTTGCTCAGGATCTTTGGGTTGTTCATGTGGAACTATCCCCAGCTGCATAGTGTCTCCAATTGAAGAAAACTCCATTCAGAGGCAGGGTGTCGGGAAGAATCGGGCAGATGTGAAGGAAAGAGGGAGACAGGAACACTGGCCACTAGTACCTCAGTAGCATCTTTAACCCTTTCATGCATGGTGTCTACATTCAGTGGACAGATATGTACTTCTCTCAAAATAAAATTTAATGGAAATAAAGTTATTGGCATGACTTTCAAAAGATACAATTCATGCATTAAAGAAAAAACAAGGAATGTTAAGTATGTAAAGGACAGGGATGATCCGCTGTGGCGACCCCTAATGGGAGAAGTCAGAAGAAGAAGAAGAAGTATTCAAGTGGATTATTGGTTATCAGTTAAAAATTTCTAGCACATATTAAAGCTTTATGGGGCAATTATTTATGCTTAAAGACATGCTTATAGAAATTAATACTGAAGAAAAAATCCCTGCACAGAAAAACAATAATTATATTGACTGTGGGGTTTGTAGAATGTGTTGGTTTCTTCACTGTAAATTTTCTTTGCCTTGGCTAGCTGTCACTGCCTGTCTTGCTCCATTTCTCATCTCTCTTTATTTGTTTGATGCTTTTTTTTTTTTTCACTGACGCTGCACCCACACACCCTGCTCTGGCTGTCAGTCTGACTGGGAAACATTACATCATTACTTGGCATCAGTCAGAATCTTCACTGTTCTCCGTATCACCATACAGTTCCAGCCTAAGACAAAATATTATTGTAATCACAACAAGGATAAATTCATAACCCAACAGAAATGTTAAATTGCTAACAAGTAAAAACGTTAGATTGTGAAAATGTTAGATTACGGTTAAATATTGGTGAAATTAAAATACCTCCCTCCATCACAATAAACATTGCTTACTATTGCATAAGAGATAAGATATACCTTTATTTGTCCCACGGTGGGGAAATTTCTGGTAATGATTCAATATAAGCGGCCAAATGTGACTTGTGCTATTGGTTGTGTAATAGAATTGTAGTGTTTTTTTTTTTTTTTTTTACATTATGGCTGTAAAATCCTTTCATTTATAAGGTTTTGGTGTGTCGAAGCACAATTTCAGATCCTGCACCACACTAGCAACTGAACAGACGTTATGACCAATGCTAATTAATTTAGCATCGATTCAAATTGTTATATTATATGTGCTTAGAACAGCTTGAAGATGGGCATCACTAAGCCTGGACCTGTACTGGCATTCATTAATGTTCATAGGCAAAATATTTTTTTCTCACACAGATACGTGCTTGCACAAGGGCAGGTTACCAGACTGAACACTGTGGACAGCTCTGGGAAAGAGAGAGGTAATTGTCCCTGTGTTTGTCCCTTTTCCCTGTGTTTCTCAGAATTTAGTTTTCATCTCACTATTGGACTGGATGTTAATATGTAAAAGGTCCACCTATAACACACTTGAGACAGCTGAGAGAGAGAGAGAGGTCTTCAAACAGCTTGGGTCAGCTGATCAAAGCTGAGTAGACTTTCAATAGAAGCTTCATGCTCATCATGAACTGCGTGCTGTGAAATGTCTGAGGGCTTTTCTTTAGCAGAAAACTGAGTTGTATACAATCTTGGTTTTGTGGAAATTGCTGCTCTGATGTGCTCACAAAGGTCCTGGAGCTTCAGGTTAAGGATGTTCATCTTAGGTCCACTAAGAACACAAAGTCCATGACTTATTTTAGATCAGCAGATTCAGAAACATAAATTAAACCATCTTCTATGAATTTCTTCACCTCTAAATGTAAAAAAGAAATCTTTCCAGGAGAGTTTCCCTGCTGAGCCGGTGCACTTCAGTAAATTAAAATAAATGACATCATGTTTCGAATGCATTTCTTCGAAAAGTCTTCACCCTGATGTAACTGATACAGTGTTAATGCCTTCCAGTCTGGAAGTTTTTGGAGTGATTTTAAAAATGGACAAAATCTTAAAGCAGCTTCACAAAGATAAAGAGGTTATGAAGCTGGAATGTATAAATGCAGTGCCAATAAATCTGTTCCTTAAAAGAAGAAACCTTGAGAGTAACCAGACTCAAAAACCTCATCTTGGAGGCACAAATGTCTATTCATTGTTAAGGTGTGCTGTTCAGTAGTAGGTTATTACATTCATAACTGTTCGTGCAACCTGTGAACTTGTCATTGTAGCAGACTATTTTAATTACAGTCCAAATTCATCCTCAAAGTTCTTGAGTTCCTCTGTAACCTCAAAGATCTTTAGGCTGTTAAAATCCATGTCCAATGATGAAGTAGCCTGTGGGGTGTATGTGTGCACTCCTTTGGTATTTCATTTTAGTCATCCTAATCCTGAGACCATATTGGAGAACCTGTTTATGGAGACCTAGTTGGGTTTTTTTTCTCCATAGACCATCCATAGACAGTGTTAGGTTCTTTCTTGCAGAAAATCCAGACTGAGCTGATAACACTTCCTGTCTAAATCAGTCTCCTGTCTTCCTACTATTTTTGTTTGCCATCGAGGGCCTCTGGCGAAGCTAGAACTGCTGAATCGAATGTACATCCTAGAATGATGTTTCTGACCCAGTACTGTGAACTAAACCCTCCTATTATCTGATAACACAGCTCCAAAAAGCCCTTATGAGCTGTTATGTAATAAAACCTTTAACACTCTGTTCCATTTACTACATGCACATAGGCAGCATATGTTTTGTTCTTTGTGAAGAACCTCTACCTCTGTGATTGTTTAAACCCTAAAGCTCTGTGGCGTCTCAGAAACCGACCAAAAAGAGAACAAAATGGTTTCACTGGTGAACCTTCCATTTACGGGAGCTTATTAGATCCCACACTCTTCTTGATTATGTATGTTGGCCAGCAGACATTTTTATAATCACTTGTAGAGGAATATATATCATTTTAGAGCTAATATTGCCCTCTTGAACCCACTCGTCCAAATCAGTGGATGAGCAGGAAGCTCATATTTTGATGTGAAATACCTGCAGATTTTGCAGTTTACCTGCAGTTTTTTTTAAGCACTCACCGCTCACTACTTAATGTATCCAGAGTGCCTGGTGCAGTTTATAGAGCATGCACAGATGTGTGTGTGCATGTGTGTATGATGATTAACCACCTCTCTTCCTGGAAACATAGGCAGGCCTGGATGCACGAGCTCCGTAAAGCACTTTATTCTTGTCTTCTGAGTTGAGTGAGTACATCATGAAACGCACAAAATGGACTGTTGTGAGATTTTTTCGTGCGGTATAGGTTCTAGTGAGCAGCTGGTGAACACTGGAAGCTGATTGAACATGCGAATATGAATAGATTCACAAGCATGCTGTCCTCAGTGGAGGACACTTTACACTCATTCGTATAATACGATAATTTCAGGATGTTGAATATCTTTACACTCGTGTGTACACTGTAGAGAAATACTTTTTTAATGCGGCGTTAAGTTACTGAGAAGCTTTTTTTCAAGAACTTTGGATGGATTTAGACTGTAGTTAATATTAATAGTCTACCTAAATAGCTCAGGGCCACAGTTTTGCATTTAAGCACATCGGAACAACGATGGAACTGTAATGAATGGACATTCTGTGCCACCCCGATGAGGATGGGTTCCCTCTTGAGTCTGGTTCCTCTCAAGGTTTCTTCATTATGCCATCTCGGGGAGTTTTTCCTTCACCACAGTCGCCACCGACTCGCTCATCAGGGACAAACTTACACTTATAAAGAACATCTTCACTTTTATCACCACATTATCTGTGTAAAGCTGCTTTGAGACAATGTTCATTGTTTAAAG
This sequence comes from Silurus meridionalis, assembly GCF_014805685.1. Taxonomy (NCBI): domain Eukaryota; kingdom Metazoa; phylum Chordata; class Actinopteri; order Siluriformes; family Siluridae; genus Silurus; species Silurus meridionalis. Next base: position 23,952,891 of record NC_060901.1, read on the forward strand.
CGCAATACAAATAAAAATTAATTGAATTGAATTGAGTTTCCCTTTTGAGTCTGGTTCCTCTGAAGATTTCCTCCTCATGCCATCTCAGGGAGTTTTTTCTTTCCACAGTCACCAATGATTTACCCATTAGGGATAAACGTACTTTTATAAGGAACAAACTTATAGGCACTAAATGTATACATTCTTTATCTCTGTAAAGCTGCTATGAGACAATCTTCTTCTTCATCTTTCGGCTTCTCCTACTAGGGGGCGCCACAGCGGATCATCCGTCTCCATACCCCCCTGTCCTCTACATCTGCCTCTTTTACACCAACTACCTGCATGTCTTCCTCACCACATCCATAAACCTCCTCCTTGGTCTTCCTCTTTTCCTCCTTCCTGGTGTCTCCATCCTCAGCATTCTCCTACTGATATACCCCATGTCCCTCCTCTGCACATGTCCAAACCATCTCAATCATACCTCACCTCCCTCACCTTGTCTCCAAAATGTCCTACATGTGCTGTCACTCTAATAATCTCATTTCTAATCCTGAGACAATGTCTACTGTTAAAAGTGCAACACAAATAAAAATGAGTTGGACTGAACTGAATGTTGTTAGTATTAGATGGCACTGGTTTTGATTGCTTAAATTTCAAACTCTTTGCAGTTTTCTATAATACTCCCAATTGCCAGAGTTGTTGTTCATCATTTTAAGCCAGTGGTGACTGTGGCGAGGAAGAAACCTCGAGAGGAACCAGACTCCAAAGCGAACCTCAAATTCATCCGGGTGACACCAAATGTCCAATCATTATAGTCCCAATCTTTTAATAGTTGCTTAAATGCAAAACTGGTCATGCAAACTGTAGTCCTGAGTTATTGTAGCAGGACTACACTGTTTCCTGTATATTTCACAGTTTGGATAGATGTTATCCTTTTCCTCCATATATATTAAGCACTGATCATGTTTATTTTTTGTTTGTTTCTTTCATCTGACCAGAGAAGATTCCTACAAAGGACTGACTTTTTGGTTTTATTCACCTTACCTAGTCATGGTCACTATTACGGTTACTGTTCTTGGCTTGTTACTGTCATACCTCATTACATTTTCTCATATCTTCTCTTATTTTCATTTATTTTCTCATATTTTATATTTATTTTTATCTTATTTTCTGAGCAGTCAACCAGGTTTGCATTTCACTGCAAGTTTTATTCTACAGTTTTTTTTATGACAAATAAAATCATCTTGAAATCTTGAAAGCAGTCTTGGAAACAAAGCTTAGTTTTTTTCACAATATTAGCAATCTGTAATAAACTAGTTAAAAACAAGTAAATGCTGTAATTTATTTGCTAAATTAAATGTTTGGTAACATAAGGTTGCATGAAAACAGAATGCGTGTATGGAAACTTTTGGCCCAAACTCCACCCATAGTCATAGACAGGTTTTTTGTTCTTTAAATATCTCATTGTGTCTTTCTGCACAAGGAAAGACACAATAAGAATTTTTTTGGAAGCCATTGGAAGTGAGAGCTTTTTTCCAGGTATCCATTAATTAAAATCAGGACACTGGCATCAATGCTGCTCGTTCAGCTCATCAACCATGTGAGCCTCTGGCATTCTGTCCCAGGTACAGATCCCGAATCACTGAGCTGCAATGAATACTGGAATAGTACTTTGTTACATGCGGCATTAATGGTACTTAATGCATTATTCTATTAATAATTATTACAGCGTAATGTTTCTTTATTTCACAAAATGTGGCATGAGTCCTTTACCAATAAGTATGCTTTATTTTTACTGACGCTGTCCAAGGTCCCTGTTACCCAGTTACATCGCTCTAATGTTCTCACCTTGTGGGTGTGGATTTCCTCTGGGTTATTCAGTTTCCACTCACCTCCCTGAAACATGGCCCGAAGTCAGTGCTCAAATTGAGTCAAGTCTTATGGGGGGTCCCAAGGTGATGGAGTAGAGGGGGTCTGTCAGATTCAGCTATTTACAATGTAACACAAAACATTGTGAAAGTGTTTAAGGGTCTGTTTAAGGACGCTGAGTCTGGTTCCTCTCAAGGTTTCTTCCTTATGCCATCTCAGAGAGTTTTTACTTGCCACAGTCGCCACCAGCTCACTCATCAGGGGCAAATTTACACTTATAAAGAACATTTTTTTATCACCACATTATCTGTGTAAAGCTGCTTTGAGACAATGTTCATTGTTAAAAGCGCAATACAAATAAAAATGAACTGAATTGAATAGTAATCTAATCAAATCAAAATCAAATCAAATTTTATTTGTCACATACATACATACAGAGTACGACATGCAGTGAAATGCTTTTTACGACGGTCCGGCATGAGGGAATATGATGGGGAGAAAAATAAAACAAGAAAAAGAAGGCAGATAAATATAGAGTGTAAACTATATAAAAATATATATATATGCGAAAAAAAGTGTATATACAAGGTATGCTTATGACAGTAAACAGCAAAACAGTAAAAATTGAAGGTGGTTGATGTGATTGTCCTTAAAGTGACCGTGTGCGGTATGGTGTGGTATAAAGTGCACTGTGCTGTGCGAGTCCAGCGTTAAAGTGACAGTCCAGAAATGAAAGTGTTGCAGAAAGACAGAAAGTGAAAATTACCCCTTAAAAAAGTCAGTAAGTTTTCTCTTCCCAAGTGACGGTTTATTAATATCCATTTTATAGCTGACTTCATGTTGTGGCGCCAAACAAGCAGTAAATGATATCACGTTTATGGCATTTTTTTTATATCTGAGGGTGTTTGCACTATTTAAATAAACATGCTTATGTCACATGAATGATTGTAAATAATTAATTTATGAAATATCCCATATTTTACTAAAATAATCTTGGGGACCTCACTAAGTCTATTTTTTTTTTACTTGTTATGGGGGTCCCAGGTCCCTCACAGCCCCCCCTCAATTTGATCACTGCCCAAACTAGAAACTCATGTTTATTAGCATGTAAGCACTTAGCAAACAATATTTTGCTTTTAGTTAATATTCGACCACATTTCATAGTAAAACTCTCTATAATTTCGCTTTATTTACTACAGTCAATACAGACGCCTGACAGAAGTTTGGAAACATTAAGTCTTTAATAATTTTTGAGACCCATGCATGTTTAAAACACAAAAGAATTAGACAGTGAATTAGTAAAAGAGAGTTATTTAGACAGATGAGTTCTAATGTGACATTTTTGGCTCTAACAGAAGAACATGTAAGACAGAGAACAGGAGAGAAGATGTTAGCAGACTGTTTCTCCACCACAGGCAAACATAGAGTCGGAAACTTAATGGTTTGGTGTTGTTTTAGACCAGGGAAGAGACTTATTCTGGGTGAAAGGAAAACTGAACCAACATGGCTACCATTCCAATATTTCTATTGGACTGCAGCTTAATAAAACCGACTTCACCAAACAAAAAGACGATGAGCCGAAGCGTACATCCGAGCTCTTTAAGTGTTATTTAGAGAACAAAAAGTGGTCTATCATGGAATGACCTCTCCAGTTACCACACCTAAAATCTATTAGACTGCTTTGGGATGAACTGAATCATAAGGTCAGAAAGAAATCTCCAACTAATGAAGAACAAGTTTTACAAGAAGCATAAATATTTGTAGAAACAGACGCCAGATGCCATGAGTGTGTAAAGCTGTTATTCATGCTAAGTCATTAAAATAACAAAAAAAACTTGAACATCTGTACATTTATAGACAAAAAGAAATTTGTGTAATATTTTCCAAGAAATAAGCTTTTGGATTTGGAATACGTTCAGTGCCCCCTAGTGGACAATTGTAGTGAAGTCACATAGATATAGATCAGAGGATAAACGTTAAACTGCTAAACGTTTTCCTATTGGTGGACAAAACTGTGGGCTGAATGTAAAGGTTGCATTGAAATACATGTTCTCACAGCCATGCTCTGAAAAAAAGATGAGCTGAGAAAAGGCAAACTCGTGTAGATTCTCTATATTCTCGGATACTCAGACCACTGCTCTGTTATGTTGATTCCAGCATACAGACCGCTCATCAGACGCTCTAAACCGGTTCTGAAACAGGTGAAAACCTGGCCAGAAGGAGCTACTTCTGCTCTTCAGGACTGTTTTGAGTGCACTGACTGGGACATGTTTAGAGAGGCTGCAACCACGGCGATTCCATCAACTTGGAAGAGTACACATCATCAGTGACCTGCTACATCAGCAAGTGCGTTGACGATGTGACCATCTCCAAGTCCATCACTACACGCTCCAACCAGAAGCCGTGGATGACTGCAAATGTGCGTGCGCTGTTGAAACAAAGAGACTCTGCCTTCAGAACAGGGGACAAGGCGGCCTTAAAACAGCAAGGGCCAAACTGTCTCGTGCTATCAGAGAGGCAAAGCGCGCACGCAAAGAAAATCCACGACCACTTCCAGGACAGTGGAGACACTCGGCGCATGTGGCAGGGCATCCAGGCGATCACGAATTACAAGACCACATCACCTGCTTGTGACCGTGACGCCTCCCTCCCAGATGCGCTGAACGACTTCTACGCCCGGTTTGAGGTACAGAACAATGTGGTGGCGAGGAAGACCATCCCTCCTCCCACTGACCAGGTGCTCTGTCTAACCACAGCTGAAGTGAGGAAAACTCTATGCAGAGTTAACCCACGGAAGTCTGCTGGACCTGACAACATTCCTGGCAGAGTGCTCAGAGAATGTGCAGAACAACTAGCAGATGTCTTCACTGACATCTTCAACATCTCCCTGAGCAGTAACGTTGTTCCCACGTGCCTCAAGACAACGACCATCGTTCCTGTGCCAAAGAAATCGACTGTCTCCTGCCTCAATGACTATCGTCCCGTCGCGCTCACTCCCATCGTGATGAAGTGCTTCGAGAGGCTTGTCATGAGGCACATCAAGACACAGCTTCCACCCTCCCTGGACCCAATGCAGTTTGCGTATCGTCCAAACCGTTCCACGGACGATGCCATCTCCACAACCCTCCACCTGGCCCTCACCCACCTGGATAACAAGGACTCATATGTACGAATGCTGTTCATTGATTTCAGCTCAGCATTCAACACAATCATTCCTCAGCACCTGATCGAGAAGCTGAACCTTCTGGGCCTGAACACCTCTCTGCAACTGGATCCTGGATTTCCTGACTGGGAGACCTCAGGCAGTCCGGATCGGGAACAGCATCTCCAGCACCACCACACTGAGCACTGGAGCCCCTCAGGCTGTGTGCTCAGTCCACTGCTGTTCACTCTGCTGACTCACGACTGTGCACCAACGCACAGCTCGAATCATATCATCAAGTTCGCTGATGACACGACCGTGGTGGGTCTAATCAGCAGGAACGATGAGTCAGCATATAGAGAAGAGGTGCAACGGTTAACTGCCTGGTGTGGAGCAAACAACCTGTCTCTGAACGTGGACAAAACGAAAGAGATGGTTGTGGACTTCAGGAGAGCACAGAGCGACCAATCTCCACTGATTATCGATGGATCCTCTGTGGAGATCGTCAAGAGCACCAAATTCCTTGGTGTTCATCTGGCGGACAACCTCACCTGGTCACTTAACACCAGCTCCATCACCAAGAAAGCCCAGCAGCGTCTCTACTTCCTGAGAAGGCTGAGGAAAGCCCACCTCCCTCCCCCCATCCTGTCCATGTTCTACAGAGGGACCATTGAGAGCATTCTGAGCAGCTGCATCACTGCCTGGTTTGGGAATTGCACCGTCTCGGATCGCAAGACCCTACAGAGGATAGTGAGGACAGCTGAGAAGATCATCGGAGTCTCTCTCCTCTATCATGGACATTTACACCACACGCTGCATCCGCAAAGCACACAGCATTGTGGACGATCACACACACCGTCACACACATACTTCACCCTCCTACCATCAGGAAAACGGTTCCGAAGCATTCGGCCGTCACAACAAGACTGTGCAACAGTTTCTTTCCACAAGCCATCAGGCTTCTCAACACAAAGAACTGAACAGAACTCACACACACTCACACACACTCACTTACACACACACACACACACACACTCACTGTGTGTTACTGTTACTGAACTGAACTGTACAACCTGGACTAAACACATTCATCACTCATCTCGATCCACTCCACCACCATTTATATATTTATTATTATTTATACTATATTCAGTACAATGTTTATATTCAGTACAATGTTTACATGCTGTTTTGCACCTTTTATACTACAGTATAATGTTTACATGCTGTCTTTGCACCTCCTTGCTGCTGTTTTTGCACTACATTGCTCTTTCTGTTTGTATTTTCTCCTGGGTATAGTTTTACATTTCTCCTCACACAGTACTGTATATTTAAGTATACAGTAGGTTTACTAGTCGGCGCTATACTTGGTTTTTGTCTTTGTCAAACATTAAGTCTTTAATAATTTTGAGACCCATGCATGTTTAAAACACAAAAGAATTAGACAGTGAATTAGTAAAAGAGAGTTATTTAGACAGATGAGTTCTAATGTGACATTTTTGGCTCTAACAGAAGAACATGTAAGACAGAGAACAGGAGAGAAGATGTTAGCAGACTGTTTCTCCACCACAGGCAAACATAGAGTCGGAAACTTAATGGTTTGGTGTTGTTTTAGACCAGGGAAGAGACTTATTCTGGGTGAAAGGAAAACTGAACCAACATGGCTACCATTCCAATATTTCTATTGGACTGCAGCTTAATAAAACCGACTTCACCAAACAAAAAGACGATGAGCCGAAGCGTACATCCGAGCTCTTTAAGTGTTATTTAGAGAACAAAAAGTGGTCTATCATGGAATGACCTCTCCAGTTACCACACCTAAAATCTATTAGACTGCTTTGGGATGAACTGAATCATAAGGTCAGAAAGAAATCTCCAACTAATGAAGAACAAGTTTTACAAGAAGCATAAATATTTGTAGAAACAGACGCCAGATGCCATGAGTGTGTAAAGCTGTTATTCATGCTAAGTCATTAAAATAACAAAAAAAACTTGAACATCTGTACATTTATAGACAAAAAGAAATTTGTGTAATATTTTCCAAGAAATAAGCTTTTGGATTTGGAATACGTTCAGTGCCCCCTAGTGGATAATTGTAGTGAAGTCACATAGATATAGATCAGAGGATAAACGTTAAACTGCTAAACGTTTTCCTATTGGTGGACAAAACTGTGGGCTGAATGTAAAGGTTGCATTGAAATACATGTTCTCACAGCCATGCTCTGAAAAAAAGATGAGCTGAGAAAAGGCAAACTCGTGTAGATTCTCTATAAGCAATCTCAGTTTACATTTTTTTTTTCCAGTTTAAAACAAGAAATTGTTATAGTAAAAAGGAAAGGAATATCTGTGTTAATGGCATTGTGTTCTCTCTTTTTATATATTGCATGGTGGCCAAATCAAAGATCACCACAAGCCAACTTTTGCCTGCAAGCCCTAGTTTTGACATTTCTGCTCTAGATGGACACACAATTCGGGTTTAGTTATAACAGTTGCATATCGTTAGATCGAGGATTTCGCCTCACGCGGTCAAAAGCTAAATAGTTATACTGCAGCACCCTCTTCTGGACAATAGTAAGCAGTGCAGAATAATAAATGCTGACGTTTTATGTTGAGAAGTGGTAGCTCAGTGGTTAAGGCATTGGATTTGAATCAGAAGGTCACATTGCCACTGCTGGGCCCTTGAGCAAGGCCCTTAACCCTCCACTGCTCAGTTGTAAGTTGCTCTGGATAAGGGCATCTGCCAAATACCATAAATGTAAATGTATAGAAAAGAATAAGGTAATAAACTAGAGGAATATCAGTAAAGTTTTTTCAGTATTTAATTCACAATATTGACTTCACATCTTGAGTAATTTGAGTCTCAGAATATTTGTAACAAAACTTTAATGAGTAAAACTACCTGGAATTATGCATTTTTATTCTAATGATCTTTTGGTAATGCTGTAAACATAATGTAATACAGAGAGTAAGGATTTGACAAGTTTGACCAATTGTGATGTCTAGACGTCTGGGTGAGAGCATCTCCAAAACTGCAGCACTTTTGGGGTGTTTCCTGTTCTGCCTGTCAGTATCTATCAAAAGTGCTCCAAAAAAGGAACAGTGGTGAACCGGCGACAGGGTCGGAGTTTCTTCACGTATCTTTAAGCAACATGAAGGAGATCAATTGGAAATGATTGATCTCTGTGGCAGCGTCTGAAGCATCATTTAAAATAAAACAATGCTCCAACATCTGTACAAAGAGAACATTTGCACTGCATGCATAATTATGCACATTTAAATATAATGTATATAATCTTCTTATTTCGGCTTCTCACATTAGGGGTCGCCACAGCGGATCATCCTTCTCCATACCCACCTGCATGTCTTCTCTCACCACATCCATAAACCTCTTTGTTCTTCCTCTTTTCCTCCTTCCTGGTGTCTCCATCCTCAGCGTTCTTCTACTGATATACCCCATGTCCCTCCTCTGCACATGTCCAAACCATCTCAATCTCACCTCACTCACCTTGTCTCCAAAACGTCCTACATGCGCTGTCCCTCTAATAAACTCATTTCTAATCCTGTCCATCGTCGTCACTCCCAATAAACATCTCAACATCTTCAGCTCTGCTACCTCCAGCTCCACCTCCTGTCTTTTACTCAATGCCACTGTCTCTAATCCATACAACATCTCAGGTCTCACCAAAGTCCTATTAACTTTCTCTTTTTATATATGTATATATATATATATATATATATATATATATATATATATATATATATATATATATATATATATATATATGCAAATATAATGTATATAATATACATACATGCTCATAGAACACTAATAGATTCGCCTCAGAAAAATGATTAATGGACCAACCCCTGGAATAATTGGCTAAAATGGCTGCATATTCCTACAACATCATTGTGTGGCGCCAACAGCAACACTATTATGCCAAGCACACACACACACACACACACACACACACACACACACACACATCTGAAAGCATTCGAGTGTCATGAAATGAGTAACAGAACATTAGCTTTTATTAAGTCGAGCGAACTGTTACATTAAACAGTTACATAAGTTACACCTTAAAATCAGGATTTTTTTTGTTTTGTTTCTTCCTTCTTTTATTTTTCCATCTGGAACATAGAAACAGCTAATGTTTAGAAATGCAGGCAAAAAGTAGTAACAGCACAGTACATTCATCAACTTAACAACACGTCTATACAAAACCGTAAGGCAGGAGAAGGAGAAATGTATGGCCAGATCTTTCCTTTAAGGAGACAGTGAGTTGATACTGTAGTGGTCTGATTCCTTGATTTTTTTAAACACACCACGTCGAGCCCTCGGAAAACCAGAACCCTGAAAAAAGCATAACATTTTGCCTTATCTGTCAGCACCGTTTTGCATTTTTGTTCATATCTTTACAGAAAAACAAGCATTTTACACACATATTTTCCTTTTTTTTTTTTTTTTTTTAATGATACTGTGACACTACATATTGCTCAAAGATATGTAAAATTATTAGATGAACAAAAAAATCTTTTTTTTTTTTTTTACCGTCCATGCCATCATTTCACGTAGGCAATTACTGGCCTATTTAAAATGTGAAACGTCTTTCTCATACGTGTAAAAAAAATAATAAGAAGAAATAAAAAATAACAATAAACCAGATGATGGCAGCATTGCCTTGGAATTGAATAAGATGCAAACGATGCGTTGTATCGTTACACGCAACACTAAACAGTGGATCTTTGCGATCTTTGTGGTCCCCTCTTGAAATGAGCTACAACATCGAAGATTTTTCCCGTCGAATCGGAGCGAAGACCTCGAGAACATGAGTTGTATATAAAAAAAAACAACACTCTTGAAAAACAATCCGAAGAGTCCCTTAAACATACCACATGGAGAACCGTGAAAGCGGGACAGAGACAAAACAAGACACGTTTATTTGATTCTTTTTTTTTTTCTTCAAACTGTAATTTCTTAATCATTCCCTCCTAAATTTTGATCTCCTTTTTTTTCTTTTTCCTCTCACTCCATCCAGTCGACCTCGTCGAACTCGGAGTCGTCTTCGGAGTCGCTGTATTCCACGGCGATGCGCCGGGACAAGATAGTGGCTACGTCGTTGCCCACACGCTCGTGCTTGGCCTCTTGTTCCCTTTGCTCCTCGACCTTCCTTAGCTGGATACCTGAGAGAAATAGATATGCATGAGAACAAGCCTTAAAACTGACCGGACAAAACCCAACATAAAACCTGAGCACTAAATACGTCACAATGTTCCTATTACCTTTACGAATGGCTTCTAATAGGACACTGCGAGCGTCGCTGATCGGAGGCAGGTTTGACGGATGTCTCTTGACCTCGTGACCCGAGTGAGTGGACGGAGATGAAACAGGAAATGAAGGCACAGGGGGCGGACCCGGAGGCTGACATGTAGGGGAGCTCCGAGCCCCTGGGTGGGGCAAAGGAGGCGGTGGGGGAGGAGGAGGTAAGACGGCGCCGTCTCCCATTCCAGGGAGCAAGACTTTATCCTGCTGTAGACGGGCTGGAGATGAATGAAGAGGTGGAGCCACGGGAGGAGCGGCAGGGTGTAATACACCAGGGGCAATTTGAAGGGGTGCAGGAGCAGGGGGGATGGCGAGGGGTTGCTGAGGTAATGGTGGGATGGGGGGTGGCGGTGTGCTGCGCATGCTCGAACCTGATGTGGTGGATGGGAGAGGAGGGGTGGGGAAGTGGGGAGGAGGAGGGGGTGGAGCATTGGGGTTCAAGAAGACAGGAGTGCGAGCCGGAGACTGAGGACGACTATCGGAGAAACCTGAACTGGAGCTGGAAGAGAGAAAAACAGCTGTGAACTTTAACAATTAAATCAATGAAGCTCATGATTATATTATGTTTAAATATATATTGCGTATATATCATGTGGACACCCGAAAAGATTCGTATGTGCATTAAAGTCCACATTTAGTCCCCATTTGCTCTTGTAAAAACCTCCACTCTTCTGGGAAGATGTTCCACTAGATATTGTGGAGATTTGTTCTCAATCAGCCACAAGGGTGTTGGTAAAGTCAGGTACTGATGGTAAACAGGGTTCTGCAGGTCTCAGAAACTAAAACTTAAGACCTTTTTTAAGACCATCAGACCATCAGACCAAATTTAAGACCTAGATCTTCTTCTTCTTCTTTCGGCTGCTCCCATTAGGGGTCGCCACAGCGGATCATCCGTCTCCATACCACCCTGTCCTCTACATCTGCCTCTTTCACACCAACTACCTGCATGTCTTCCCTCACCACATCTATAAACCTTCTCCTTGGCCTTCCTCTTTTCCTCCTACCTGGTGGCTCCATCCTCAGCATTCTTCTACCAATATAACTCATGTCCCTCCTCTGCACATGTCCAAACCATCTCAATCTCGCCTCCCTCACCTTGTCACCAAAACATCCTACATGGGCTGTCCCTCTAATAAACTCATTTCTAATCTTGTCCATCCTCGTCACACCCAACGAAAACCTTAACATCTTCAGCTCTGCTACCTCCAGCTCCACCTCCTGTCTTTTACTCAATGCCACTGTCTCTAATCCATACAACATCTCAGGTCTCACCACAGTCCTATAAACTTTCCCTTTCATTCTTGCAGATACCCTACTATCACAAATCACTCCTGTCACTCTTCTCCACCCACTCCACCCTGCCTGCACTCTTTTCTTCACTTCTCTAACACACTCTCCATTACTTTGCACTGTTGATGCCAGGTACCTGAACACCTCCACCTTCTTCACCTCTTCTCCACTGCCCTCCCTCTCATTCACACACATGTACTCTGTCTTACTCCTACTGACTTTTATTCCCCTTCTCTCCAGCACATACCTCCACCTCTCCAGGCTCTTCTCAACCTGCTCCCTACTCTCACCACAAATCACAATATCATCCGCAAACATCATAGTCCAGGGAAACTCCTGTCTGACCTCGTCCGTCAACCTGTCCATCACCACTGCAAACAGGAAAGGGCTCAGGGCCGATCCTTGATGCAGTCCAACCTTCACCCTTCAAATTTAAGACCTAGATCACGACATCAAAAAGCTGAGTATCGCTAAACTTGCACTTCCGCATAGCTTTAAAAAAAAATCCTTTGGTACAATCCGAGAGAAATTCGCTCCAATAACAGAAAGCCGATTGGCTGTTCATGTTGGTCTCATTTGCAGTCGTAATACAGCTAATTATATTTGGAGTAGTAACTGAAAGAACTACAACACCATGGAAACTAAACCATTTGAAAATGCTGCATGAGCAATAGTGATGGACATCAGAAAATTCAGACTTGTCTAAAATAATTTAAGACCTACACTGCATCTGGAAAGGATTTACAGAGCTTCACTTTTCCATATTTTGTTATGTTATAGCTTTATTTCAACATGGATTCAATTAATCATTTTCCTCAAAATTCGTTTGTTTAAAATCTTTATAAATGTATACAAAAATCAAGTATTCACAGCCTTTGCCATTACACTTAAAATTGAGCTCAGGTGCATCCTGTTTCCACTGATCCTCCTTGAGATGTTTCTACAACTTGATTAGAGTCAAGGAAGTGGCTACAGGGCGACTCTGCGAATGTCCTTAAGTGGCCCAGCCAGAGCTCAGACTTGAACCCGAATGAACATCTCTAGAGAGATCTGAAAATGGCTAAGCACCAACAGAGGTTCTGCAAAGAAGAATGGGAGAAACAACCCAAAAATAGGTGTGAGAAGCTTGTAGCATCAAACTCAAAAAGACTTGAGGTTGTAATTGGTGCCAAAGGAGCTTCAACAAAGTATTGATCAAAGGCTGTGAATACTTATGACCTAAATTAATAAATTCGCAAAGATTTTAAATAAACTTCTTTCACGCTGTCATTATGGGGTGTTTAAAGAATTGTAAAATACATTTCAATTCATTGTAGAATGGCAGCGCTGTACCGGATGCACTGTAAAAACCCGGAGAGAGAAGGAGAAAGAGAGATTGTGAGAGGGAAGAGAGGAGAAGGTATAAATCATTGTTTAAACTAGGTCACGAATTGATATAAAGCCAAGCTAGAAAACCTTGTGAAGAGAAAGGTGCAGCTGGGTTATAGCACATAGAAAAACTGCCATCGTTCTAAATGTTTAGATGGATAGATCACTTTACTCAGCCCAGAGGGATGAATATATTTTGATTATAACAGTTAAATCTGCATATCTGTTATGATTTGTTTTCTAGAAGAGCAGTTCTGTCAATACTTTATTTTAAATCACATATTCAATCACCCGTTCTACTGCTTTATTATTGCCATAGTTTTACCTACTTCACAGGCACCTATTATATTTCCCATAATCCAAGATTCCTGTTTGCAACTTTTGATTTGAAACAATCACGATATATACGATTTAATCATACAGAACACAGACCGATAAATAAAGACAGGAAAACATGCACTTCTACCATTATAGGTTTAAGGGAAAAGTGTGTGCATTTGGGACCTGCTCGTTAGTCGTGTTGCAAAAACGTAGCTGATGGTGGTGATGGTAAGTGATTTTGCCAGCAGAATAAACAGAAAATAATTGGTTCTCTAATGTCCCCTTGACAGACATTTCCTTTATAACACATTATAATTCTATATAAAGTCTCTGGAAAAAGTACTTTTTTTTGTACCAGCTTGTTACACTTAAATATATGATTTTTTAAAACCATTTTGGACCAAATTTTCCCAGTGATTTTCCTTATCAATATAAGATAAATTAACATAAATTTAACATCAAATTTTAATTTCTAGAACACTTTTAACAATAGTCATATTCTCAAATCAGCTTTACAGAAATAAAGCGGTTATAAAGGTGTAGTTTAGTTGATGCAAGTTTGTTACTTATAATTTAGTTTATACCTATTAGCCAGTGGTAACTGTGGCCTCACTGAGATGGTAAGAGGAAGGAACCTTAAGAGGAACCAGACTCAAAAGAAAACACATCCTTATCTGGGTGGCACCAAATGTCCACTCATTACTGTTTTATCATTGATGAGTTGAGATTTAAAATAAAAAAAAATTAAAAATTAAAAGCTCTGCAGACGACCTGCCCAAGAGCATAAATTATTAAAACCATGTCCTGTGATCTGATGAGACCTACATACTTGTTTGTCTCAAACAGTGTCCAGCATGTGTGGCGACACCCTGGTGAGGAGAACCAAGAAAATTGTGTTTTGCCTACAGTCAAGCATGGTGGTGGCAGAATCATGGTCTGGGGCTGCATGAGTGCTGCTGGTGCTGTGGAGCTGCTGTTCATTGAGGGAAACGTGGATTCCAACATGTACTGTGACATTCTAAAGCAGAACATGATGCCTCCACTTCAGAAACTAAGACGTACGGCAGTTTTCCAACAGAATAACGACAGAAAAACACTGCCAAGATGAAAAACCTCCATTTCCTGTGAGGACGGAGAAGAGCGAGCCTCCCACTTCTATGACCTCGGAGAGCATTCTAAACAGCTGGAGATGTGGCTTGGTTTGAAAATTGCACTGTCTCAGTCCACAAGATCTTGTTGTGGGTAGTGAAAATAGCTGAGCACACCACTACGGCCTCTCTCGTCCCTCCGTTGAGGGGCATTTACAGACGGAAATGCTGCATCTGCAAAGACACAAGTATTCTCCTGGACTCCAGGAGCCAACATCTGTCCCATCCACCAAAGCGTTTAAATGGATCTCGCCCCTCCTCCATGCACAACCGAACCATTTACACTGCACTCTTTTCCAACCCTGGAAAAAAATACCACTTATATTCATTGACCACTACAAATATCTACAACATCTATGTTTTTTTTTTTTTTGTAGAATCAGCAAGTCCTGCGCTAATGTCCATTAGCACTGTGCAGTTCCCGGAGACGATCCCGAGCCTTCTAGTCCTTCTCAAATGAAACAGTTGCACATCTCATGCCATTAGGATGAAGGTGCCATTCAGGCTTCTTTTGCACAAAGAAGCAGGACATTTATGACCAATAATGTTCTTTAACAGTGGTGCTGATAAAGAGGTAGAATGAGTGGACAGAATAAAATAAAAATGGTGGAAAACACATAAGAATCACAGTCTACAGAGAACATGCTACTGCTTCTCTTTTTCTACCCATCCCAAGGCATCTAGGAGTTGTGCTAGCTACAGCTGTGAAAGCTAATACTTCGTTACTGTACTTAAGTAGATTTTTCTAGTATCAGTATTTTACTTCACTACTTTTCACAAGACTCGTTACTATCGTTTTAATCTATCTGGTGACATCGTTTTCTTTTCTTCTCACTGCGCCGTTTTCTGTCCATCAACCGATTTCTTGTCATTGTGCGGCTTTTTCAATCTACCCCCGCTCTATCGTTTCCTGGCCCTCACGCACCACAGACGTAGGCTAGTTTACGAAGCGAACATCAAGGCACCAAGAAGTCTGGGGTTAACGTGGAGGAGACAGAGGGAGTCAGTGATGTAAACATGACTAAGAACAGACACATTCCTGATCATCATCATCTTTTCTCTGCTTGTGTTAGAGCCCAAACTTCTTTACATTAACTTGAGTGAAAAAGTGATTTCAGAACTTCAACTTTTACCAGAGTCTACTTAAATGAAGGATGTGTGGACTTTTGCCATTTCATGAAGATGTCGGACCGTCAAATAGAAGATCCTGACCCTACAACGATCCTGAGATATCTAAAGATGTACCAGCTCCAGTTGGATCCCACTTCATAATGATCTTCATATTAATCTTCTTAATCGATATTTAGAATAAAGTTCTACATATGCTTTTTCTCTATCATTGAATATTTAAAGGCTCGGGCATAGAGGAGTTGGTGTTAAATCTATAATGATCTCAGATGTTGTGCAAATTTATGACTTGCTCAGAAGAACCTGGTTTCACAACTACAACTGACTGTACTGTATAAGACTGTAGGACACACACACTTGTGCTTGTGCTTATGATATTTTTTATTCTTCACTGTTTTTAATGTTTGACCGATTTTTAAGGGTGGGGTTCGTGTTTTGAGTCTGGTTCCTCTCAAGGTTTCTTCCTCATACCATATGAGAGTTTTTCCCTGCCCCAGTCGCCCCAGATGGAAATGTAACAGAAACGTCAAAAGTGTGAGGGAATGTGTGTGTGTGTGTGTGTGTGTGTGTGTGTGTGTGTACCTGATGGCAGAGGCAGGCTTGATGTCTGCAGGGTGAGAAGGTGGAGGCGGTGGAGGCTCGTGAGGTCGGCCGTACATGCGCTCTCCCGTGCGGTTGATCAGATCACTCATCTGAGAGTACGGCAAAGCGGCCAGAGAGAACGAACCGTCCAGATGATCCATGTACATTTGCCTGAAAAACATAGTGAAGCATAAAGAAAGAAAGAAAGAAAGAAAGAAAGAAAGAAAGAAAGAAAGAAAGAAAGAAAGAAAGAAAGAAAGAAAAAGACAGACAAAAGAAAAGATCAAAATAAAGAAAGAAAGGAAGAAAGAAAAAGAAAGAAAGAAAGACAGGTTAATTTATTTATTTTTATTGAAGTTCTCTCTCTCATGCACACATACACACATCATCTGAATATCTGGTTAAACAATTTATTTTTCCTATCTCTCTTTTTCTGTCTGACACACTCACAGACACACTCTCACTCTCACACTCACACACACTCACACACACACACACACACACACACACACACACACACACACACACACACACACACACACACACCCACACCCACACCCACACTCAATTCTCACTCACACACTCTCACACACTCTCACACTCACACACATTCTCACATTTAAATCTCACTCACACACACCTGGGGTCATGGTAGGGTGCCAAGCCATTGCTAGCGTCTTTGTGTTTATCTTCAGGGTCATCCACAGCCAGCTCTGCTCCTAAAGCCAGTTTCTGCCACTCCTTTTTGCGATCATGAGGAGCTCGTGGTATCTTCTCTGGCTCTGCAGGACGATCAATGTTCTTCAGCTGAGTGACGAGACACAAAGTGTGATTTTTATTTATTACCACAAAATGGACAAACTGACAAATATGGTGCATTGGGGTGTTTTTTGGGAAGGTTGAACATTTAGTCTTTAATCCCGAGAGGCAAAAAAGAAGGAGGGAAGAAATGAAAAGTGGATCTGGATCAAGAAGGTGAAAGGACGAGAGAACGAAAATCCACATCCGCGGTTCATCTGCATGTGTAATGCTGAAAATTAAATTAGTGCTCCGGCACTAAAGCTTTCACACCAATTTGTGGAGAACTAAAAATACACCTCGTCTGGCGGATGTGCAAAATATATGCATGCACACACTGAATTGTGTATAGCTAAAATTTCTGCTTCACACACACACACACACACACTTCGGATACCGTCCTCCCAGTTCAAAGAGAATAATGAAAGGCCGAAGCACGCACATGCAAAATAAGAGCAAAGTCTTTCATATAAAGACATAAAGCAGTTTCAGTTTCAGCCATCACCGAAAAGAAATACACACTCACACACACACACACACACACACACACACACACACACACACACACACACACACACACACACACACACCGTCGGATATGCTGTGGTTTAATACCAACACACAGGAAACAAATAAATCATTATGGCTTATAGAAGTCTTTTAGGACAAAAAACAACAAAAAAATACAGAATGTGATTCTAACTTAGGATTCATTCGATTTAGCCCCCAACCCACCCCACCCCTTTGTGTTAATTGGTCCGATCCTGACTGCTTCAATGATTATAATTCATTCAGCAGACGCTTTTTTTTGCTGCTTACAATCCATTATAAGGGCCTATTAAAAGAACCGACACCATGATTGATGTACTGCAGCACTAGAAAATAAGACTTCCAAACAGATCACCTGACCTAATCTGGGAATTAGTTTCCACTTGGATTGAATGTGGACTGGGAATAAAAAGTGGAAAGAAAAACAGCCATAGATTGCTTTGTTCCCTGTAATGAGACGCCTTACTGGCTAAAAAAAAAAAACCAAAAACAAAGTCTAGACAGTTTATAAGTTTCTCTAAATTCACATACCTGCCCTGGGAGGTCTAAATACTTATAGACCTGATCATACAAGCGAGGATCCTGTAACTACAAGAACAAATGAAAAACAAAAAAAGCATCACATGCATAATTGAAGGGCGCAAGCAGGCAAAAAAATAAATCACTACAACACTGTTTATAAGAGCATCATGCTTAAATATATATAAGAACTGATTAGAGGGAAAAGAAAGGAAGGAGGAGAAGAAACAGAGACATAAAGCTGAACAATGGGGAAAAAAAAGAAGAAGAGAAATTCAACATTTTTGGGCAAAAGCAATATATAAATATAGAATGTCTAGAAAATGAACTAAAAAAGAATGAAACAAAGTGTAACGAAATAAAATGTGAAGTATTTCACAGTACAAGGAAAAAATGCACATGATGTATTCTATACAAATACACAATTGTGCAGAAGATACAGGTCAAGAGTTTGACATCAAACATCAGACTGAGGAAGAAACGTGAAGAAGATCTCAATGATCTCTTTGACCTAGTTGTTGGAGCCAGCTGGATTGATCTGGTTTATTTGTGGATCTGGTACGATTTTCACACACAACAGTCTCTATATTTTGCACAGAACCGCAGAACAACAAAATCTAATAAGCCGCAGTTCTGTGGGTGGAAATGCCTTGTTGATGAGAAGGTCAGAAGAGAGAAAAGTGCACTTTAATCTGGCTTTTCTTTTTTTTTTCTGACAGGAAACTAAAATAACCACTCTTTACAAGCTTGCTAAGCAGAAAAAACATCTCCGCGAACAAAATCTATGGAAAAAAATGTAAATGAATGCTATAAACCACGTCACCTTCCAAACATTTTCCTCAGAATTTGCCAGGGTGTGTTTTCTGAAATGCTTTTCTGCTCAACGTGGTTGTAAAAAGTTGCTGTTTGAGTTACTCTCTGGACGTTCACCCTTTAGGCAGTTTCATCACTGCAGAACTGTTGCTTACTGGAGAAACGATGTGTTTCACACCATTCTGAGTCTTAAATCTCATATCACTGAAAGTCTCTATTCTGATGTATGATGTGAACTGAAGCTCTTGATCTGCATGAGTTTGTGAATTGTGCTGCTGCCACATGATTGGTTGATTAAATAGCTGTATAAAACGCGGGCGTACAAGTTCCTAAATAAATTATTTGGTCAGAATGTGAAGCATGCATGAAAAACTGCGAACAGGCATTTTACTAATCAAACATCAAGGTTTATTTTTTTACTTTAGTAAATTCATAATTTATCAGATTTGGATTGAGACACATGCTGAAAGCTCATTAGTAATGTGGTGAGCACATCACGCTGCATGCCGGAGATGAAGAAGATTGAGAAGAAGATTGAGAAGAAGATTGAGAAGAAGAATGCGCCACATATGAGCAAAGAAATACAGTACAGTGACACTCCAGAACACACCTGTGATGTTTGTTCAGAGCTAATTTTCTGTCTTCTACATTTCTTTTAGTGGTATTGAGGTAACAAATGGTGTAATATGTTTAGTGTATATATATATATATATATATATATATATATATATATATATATATATATATATATATATATATACACACACACACACACACACACACAGTATATACTATACAAACATAGTTATATGCATTATAACTATTTTATTTTACTGCAAGTTGTATCCTGCGTATCCTGAAAATTCCACATATCAAAGGGGATGAATAAAAGAAGGATGAAAGGAAGGAAGACATTTGTTAAAAGTCTGCTGAAATAAGTAGAACAGTAAAGTAGATCATATCTTAAAAAGATGAAATGTAAAACACACTCGCACAACTGTATTAATTAAACATCAAATGTCAACTATTTCATTGTTTTTTTTCCATTTATTTCATTTCATGAATTTTATTTGTGCAAATGGAATCAAAACAATAAAAAGTGTATTGCAATAAGTTGATTTATTATATTATTATTTTTATAAAATATGATAAAATGTTATTTTATATATTATGTAGCAGCATTTTATTTAAAATTGTTTTAAAAAATATAAAATGTCACACACGACAATGCAATAAGAGTTCGTTTTTTTAAGAATTTCTCATCATACTATATTAATATTTCTTTGGCTGGTTTCCAAACATTTTCTACTAAAGTGTACAGCATGGTTCTAACACCCACACACTGTGTAAACTTGATTTTTTTTCTTTATTTTTTTGCTTCTTTCTCTTAATGAATATGCAGTTTTGTAATCTAATGTAATCTACGCAAATACCTCATACAGTCAAACACTGTTCCACTCTATGACTCACTGCTTTAAATCAGCATCACACTTCACACCTGATTATGATTGTAAAGCATATTTCAGTTTTTAGTCTCTTTAAAAATTCTAAAGTGTAACCCAATATTAGGCTAATATTGGGACACGGATCCCACAAATCACCTTTAGCCAAGTGATCAGATTCATCTGACATCAGTTATCGTATTATATCAAGGCTAAAGTGAATCCAATCTTTTGTATTACAAGCCAAACATTTAAAATCACTTCACAGGCACTTCGTCTTTCAAATAAGTCCATGCTCTTTTTGTTATTTAAATCAAGTCTGCAAAATCCAGAAGAAAAAAGAATGACGTTATAACTAGGGCTGAAACTATTCCTCAAGTAACTCGAGTAATTTGAATACAAAAAAGCGTCGAGGCAAATCGTTTAGGCCATTTACCTACACCCAGAGCAATATGTTTCCCTACAGGCCATTATTACTGACGCACCACCCGCTAAACTCTGGACCACTCTGGGGTCTCATTTATAAACGTGGTGTTCGCACAAAACGGTGCTGAAAACATGCATAAGCCACTTTCCACACAAAGCGTGGAAAGTAGCGTACGCTACATTTATAAATGAGACCCCTCGACATTTAGCATAGAAGATGCTGCAGAATGAAAAATGGAGGAACGGAGGAAAAAACAACTAGAGGCGAGGAGTAGATTCAGGCAAAAACACAACAGAAACTTTCCAAATGTTTGGGATCATTTTAAACTATAACAAAGAAAACACTGTCTAGTGCGTTTACTTTCTATTTATTTCTTTATTTTTTATAAATTGAAATAGATTTTTATATTTTCATTTATTGTTTTTTATTTATTTATATATTTGCATTTGCATTTTGAATGTAATTTTTGAAATAAAAATGTTAATTTTTCTAAAACATTAAAAAATTACTTTGTTTATTTGAGACATGTCTTAGTTTCTCTTGTATATTTAACATTTCTCTTTAATAATGTAAAAGTGCTTACTATCCGATTATTCGATTGATCGATTGAATAATCGGTAAAATACTGATAAGCCCTAATTATAACATACTTTTCTACTTCTTTAGTTGTTGATTTACAATACAGAGCATCTGTACTCATGTGACTTTAGTTTCACAGCCTTGCCCAAAGATATATAGCAAATATTTATTAGTGTAACAATATGGCTTCCCATTTCATTCGATTTGTGGCTCTTGATTCAATACGTTTGACACTGCATACCAGAGTATGTAATTTTTTCTTAAAATCTATCTTATATGTATTTAAACTAAAATATGTAACTCGAAGAGTGATGCAAGAGGCGAGTTTTTCTACAGAATCTTTTTCCTCTTGTTTAAGACAATAAGCAATACACTAAAACAGTAGTGCACTAGCATATTAGCTAGCAATAGTTACATTCAAGCAGAACTTGAACTTGACTGTCAAATCTTCAATTTCTGGTGTAACGGAGGACTTCGGCTTAAATTGTAATACAAAAAAAGGCTAGTTACTGGTGGACTGAAATTTTACAAGTTGCCAAATCCACCAAATCTACATATTCACATGCTAGTTCACACAATCACAATGTACTCAGTTATGTTTGCATGCACCTATCCAAATGCAGATCCTTTTTATTAAATGTAACCAAAACACTAAAGCCTGATTAAAATGTTAGTTTACATGTGCATTGCAAACACTGCAAGCAACTGAGACAACAGTTGGATTCAAGCGTTCTCATTGTTATACATTTTTTTCTACGTATCGGATTATTTCAGATCTCAGATCGCCTCTTTTAATCCCATTTTACATAACGGCTTTTGAAACCGATTGAGCGATTAATTCGATTACATAGATTTGATTGCATGTAAACGTAGCTACTGATTCATTCCAGGCTAAAGAGCTATGTGACTGACAGCCCAGCTAGCTAAAATGCTAACTAATCTAATGCTAGTCTAATGCTAACTAGCCATGTTTTTTACATTCTAATGCACAGCTTTTGTTTCATAATATACCACTTAAGATGGGGATCCCCAAACTACGGCCACCACATTTGGAAAAACCCTCTGAACAATGACATGTTTGACTCATATCATCTCTGTATTCAAAAAACTAAACTAGCATTAGGAGGACATAATAAATTCAGTGAAAAATCAAAAAAATCTCCTTTTAAAGAAAGGAAAAATGACTCGCAGAAAGAAATTTGGGGACTTCTTGTGTGGACCCTGCAAATGTTTGTATTAATGCTGATAATTATAATGTCTATAATTAGTTCTAAACGTATCGGTAAATGTATTGTGTCATACCCAGTGCAGTTAAATACATCTGTATATCATGACAGTGCAGGTTAATGGGTTCAGGGATTAGGGGTTTTAGTGGGAACTGGGCAGCAGGCTTAAACAGAATCTGTTGCTCCTTTAAGTCCAGGCTGTTTGTTTTTACCGTCTTACCTCAGGCATGAAAGGAAGGGGCTCATGGGGGCTACCCATGAATCCCTGCAGAAAAGTTAGATAAGGCACCTCGAGCTGTTCGGACTCAGAAAGAGAAGGAACACAGAGAAGAACAGACACATAGAGAGATCAGATGCACAGAAAGCAGCGAAGGACACAGAGCTACATGGAGCCAGAGAGTACAGTGCATAAAGGATATTAGGGTCGTTCCAAAACAAAGGTGGCTCTTTCCACACACACACACACACACACACACACACACACACATGCACACACACACAATAAAAAAAATATATACAGGGACTATAGTGAATCGGCAGTAGCGTTGATCCTAAGTGACGCCTAAAGAGAAGCGTTTTGCCGTATAGACTGGGATTAGTGCTCTCCTCTGAGTGTGTAACAGCTCAGCATCCACTTGTGTTGATTCTCTCTTTCTCTTTTTCACACACACACACACACACACACACACACACACACACACACACACACACACACACACACAAATCCATGTACGTGCATGACACAGAGTCATGATTTCAGTGCAAACATCAAAGCGACAACGCTGTCTGAATCGAGATTTTCTCAATTCTATGCAAATTAGGTGTGACGCTATGAAGCAACAAATCCAAAAGATTAGCCGGAAGGAATCCTCAGACTAATCCTATACTACATGCAGAAACGAAGAAACTTACACCCGTGGTTTCATCTTATCCTGTTATGCGTGATCTCTTGTATTTTATGTTTATAGAGCTATTTTGAAGTTAAAGCTTGAATAAAGGTAGCAAGCATCACTGGGGTTACAAAAGACACAAAATATCCACACAACTGATTATTTCTGATCACATGTCTCAACTAATCTCCACAGTGTTAGACAGTGTTATAAACTCTGAAGGCTCTGGACAGGTAACACAGAAGATGCTGCAGAATTAAAAATGGCGGAACGGGAAGAAAACGGCGAGGGGCGAGGAGAAGATTCAGGCCAAAGAAAACGGCAGAAAGTTTCCAACGTTTGGCATCATTTCAAGCTAAAACCTGAAGAAATCACTTTTCAGTGCGGTTACAGATTTTAAAGTCATTTGATATAGCTTTTTATATTTGTATTTATATACAGTATGTTAAAGAAATTCCCTCCACAGTGGCCACATAAAGCAGGATTTAGTTTTCCAGAGACCAAAATACTGTGCAAGATTTAATAAATAAATACGAGTTGGAATAATTTTGAGTTTCATTAAACTAATAATTTCCCATAACCCACTTTACGCTGCTTTTTGAACGCACTGTAATTGCATTTAATGTATTATGGCTAAATGGGTTTAGTTTTTAACGATATTCTTGTGTGCAATTTCAGCAATAAAATTGAAAAACGAATTACTTTAATTTTTTTATTGTTTAGTTTTAAGAGACCCATTTTATTTTCTTTAAGAAATAAAAAAACGACTTTTACTATCCGATTACTAAATTAATCGATAGAATAATCGTTAGAATACTCAATCGGTAAAATAATCAAAAGCAGCAGCCCTACAGTGTATACAGAGTTTTAGATAAACTCATAATGCTCAGATGTTGATGTGACCCTTAAATGTAATTTAGCTAAATTAGAAGTGAAATCGCCATGGTAACTGTGGTGGGGAACAGGCCGGGGTTGTTAGTCATGCAATGTACAGTAGCTGGTGCACCATGGCAGGGGCACAGGTCTGCCATAGCTGATTTCTGGCTGGGGGCAAGTGGATTATGTAACATTTGGAATGGATGTGTGTATGCAGGATGTGTGAGGACAGAGCAGGTTTGAAAAACTCTTCAGGAAGTGTGAGAGAAAGAAAGATACAGGGTAAGTGAGCAAGAATTAGAGAGAAGTCATCTTTCTGATACATCTGCCCTGGGCTACTAATTCGGTGGAAAACATGAGGCTTGCTGAGCTGCCAGTTTTGGCAAAACTTGCCTGGATCATCCTCTCATTTATCGCCCACCCAGCTGCTTCAATACTTCGTTATACAGCATCGAAACTTCCTCAACTTCGATCTCGTCACTCTGAGCTGCCATCTCTCTGAATACTGCTCTCCCATAAGCATATCATTTACATACCTCGCTGTAAATATGTCCACGGGGGCTTTTTGATTCCAAAAAAATACGCTCACTGCGGACTTCAAAACCTCGTCCACCAAGAAAATCCACACGATCTGTCGACCACAGTGTGTTGGCCCACCTGTCAGATCTGCTGTTAGAGGTACTGTTACAAGTGCTATCCTTTCTTTTGGAGTATGGAACTTGTGATCGCTTCTAACTAAAGGTCCTGTGCTCCATTATTTATTATTTGACCAGAAGACTTGGCAGCATAAAGACGATTTTGTGGAGCGTATTCAGTTCACCCCTCCGGGATATACTTATACTTGCAAACCATCTGTCTGCGGTGGAGGTATGGTGGTAATAAATAACGAGAATTGGAAAGTGCCTCCTTGTTAAAATCTTTGACGATCTCCTGGTAGCGGCTGACTCAGGATTTCTGTCTATTTTAAATCTTCTCGACTTTAGAACCTTAGAATTTGACACTAGCTCCCAATATATTAGATAGACTGCAGTCCATTGAAATTGTAGATACTTCCTTGGCTTGGCTTGGTATATTTTTGGTCGCACCCAGTTTGTTCAGCTAGGCCAGTTCAAATCGAAATCTTCATCCATCACTGCAGGTGTCCCACATGGTTCAGTTCTGGGCCCATTACTATTCATAATTTATTTATTGCCACTTGGATGCATCTTTCGGGAAAATGGTATCCAATTCCATTGTTATGCTGACGAAACCCAGCTTTATCCGTCCTCAAAACCTACTTCTGACTTTCCTCCATCTTCTCTTTCTAACCGTTTGTCTGTAGTTAAAGCTTCGTTCTCAAATTATGTTCTTAAACTCAACAGTAGTAAAACCGAGATCCTCCCTGTGAGCACAAAAAATTATCCATCTAAGGCCAGTAGTTTCTCTATGTTTATCGACAGCTCCACTATTGCTCCTTCAACACAGGTTATCCTTGATAACACCTTGTCCTTTGAAGCACATATTAACAAGATAACCTGGACAGCTTACTATCACATCCGAAATATAAATCGCCTCCGCCTGGCCCTCTCAATGAGGAGCACCGCTATTATAGTTCACGCTCATGTCACCTCATGCATGACCTTCTGCAATGCTCTTATTTTTGGTCTGCCTTATAAACTCCTACACAAGTTACAGTTGGTGCAGAACTCAGCTGCACGATTAATCACTAGAAGACCACATATCTCCTGTTCCTCAACAGCTGCACTGGCTTCCTTTTAAACAGCGCATTTTATACAAAATCCTGCTTTTTGCTTAAAAGGCTTTACATAACCTGGTTCCTTCATTTTTATCTTTCCTACTTTCGACATATACTCCTTCTCGAACTCAGAGATCAATGTCCTCATCCAACCAAGTTCTTCCACACATACATTTGGCAACTATGGGATCTCGAGCTTTTAGCTACTCTGCCCCATACCTGTGGAACTCACTTCCTCTTGATATCCTCAACAGTCACTCTGTCTCTATTTCCAAGTCTCGTTTGAAAACACATCTTTTCAGGCAGCCATATTGTTGAAATTGTATCCGTATTTCTTTCTGTTAAATAATGTTTCATTATTTTAAACTGCTGTTAATTGTTTTGTTGTTGTTGTATGTAAGGTGTCCTTGAGTGTCACATAAGGTGCCTATAAATAAAAATTATTATTATTATATTATTATTAGAGGGGGGCGGGGGGTTAGAAAAAGAGAGTGAGATTAGAGAAATGGAGAGAGTAAGATAGAGTGAGTGATAGTGAGAGAGTGAAAGAAAGAAAGCGAGACAAGCAGTAAGAGTGAGAGAAAGAAAAAATATTGATTTGAAAATTACATTTTAAGAGAGAGAGAAAGACGTGGGTATTTTGAATTAAACATACTGAAATGGATGCTTAATAATAGGACTGTAGATTTAATAGGACTCCTTATTAAAATAATTCAAAGCAGTGGTGCCCCGTAATTAATATTTGCAGATACGCGCCCTGGAACCTGGAGGAAACACTTCTAGTGAGATCTTGGACAACTTGTTCATGAGGAACATTTTAATATCTGTTTTGGTTTCCGTTTTCTTTGCACATGTGCAGTCTGTGACGGCCGTTCATTAATACTGATTTAGCTGATTTCTCCATTTGTGAAGCTGATATTTCTTCTCGAAACGTTTATCTCCAAATCGTATCAATCATTTTTATATAGAAAATATGCTACTGAGGTTATATCTCTTTTTATATTTGTATCTTTTTATATTTGTATTATATTTGCAGCGTTTAGCAGGTAACCACGTGTTTTGTGACCTGTTATTGACTTACGCCTGTTCTGACTGCGAGTTTGCAGTGTCCCGTTTGGACGTTGTTAGATGACTGTAAATACTGACTGTATTATACATGTGTAAATATATGTACACCTGTGTGTTGTTTTGTTTACCGGTAGTAGGGGTGTGGCTGCCATCTCTCTTGGGTCTGGATTTCTTCCCTGTTTTTTGTATCGAAGTTAAGGAAGTGTTTTCTTGTTCTTTTGGGTTTGGTTGTAGGTGATTTAGTGTTTGTTTATTATTTTGGCCTTGGTCTACCCTGAAGTCTATCCCGGTGCTGTATTATACATTTTATAATATACCTCCCGTTTTATGATACCCCAGTGTTTGTGTTTCCATTTTTCATCACTCATATACCAAATACATTCCCATCCACCTCCTTTCCACCACCCCGTGCCTTTAATCACGCTGTGCGCCCAAACCTAGACTGGGACATAACAATAATTAGAAAAGTAAAGAAGACTAGTGGTACTTCTGGAAGCCTTTGAGACATTGCTTGATGTTTGCTAGTGACTCAGTTGTTCTAGCTCCTAGACCAGCACAGTGAAGGTGAGATCAGG
This sequence comes from Silurus meridionalis, assembly GCF_014805685.1. Taxonomy (NCBI): domain Eukaryota; kingdom Metazoa; phylum Chordata; class Actinopteri; order Siluriformes; family Siluridae; genus Silurus; species Silurus meridionalis. The sequence goes on from NC_060901.1 coordinate 23,980,541, forward strand.
CTCTCCAGGAAGTTCATAAATAATAAAAAGATAATCAAATATAAATGATAATATAAATATAAACAACAAAACACCAGCAGCTAATCAGGATATGAAAGTCTCCTTGTATTCAGTTTTATTTTCCTTGGTGAAAAAAACGTTCCAGGGTTTAACGTTTCCAATTCAAATGCTAAGTCTTACCAGAGGCTTCTTTCAGCAATCTTTCCAAACAGCTTTTAGATACTATAGATTTGTGAAGTGGTTTATTCTTCACTGAACACAATAAATGTGTTTAAACTCTCATTCTGAACACAACCTGTTTTACATTAGTCTGTTTTGAAAATATATTTTACTTTTCCTTGAATAAAAAAGTATAAATGTTTGGCTCTGCTATTGATACTATTGATTCGTGTTTTCTTGACTTAATCACGACTTTTTTTTTGCCATAAAAACAGTTGTTTTCTTGTTATCACGACTTAATTTCCTCGCGATCTCAACGTAACAAACATCTCGTAAACAGTACTTCATTTTTCAGTGTATTTGGGATAAGAAAACGTTCTAGAGGCAGCGTTATAGCAGCATCAAGGATGATTTGCTTTTTGATTGACAACCACACACAGGGTGCTGCAGTGATGCTGCCTCTAGAACGGCTCCTATGCCTAATACAAGGAAAAAATGTATTACTGATTACGAGGAAACTGTCGAGATCATGAGAAAATTAAGTTGTGATCGTGAAAGAAAAAAAAAAAAACCTTGTCGTGATGGCGAGAAAACAACTCAGTTGTGATAACAAAAAAAGAAAATATATTATAATACATGGCCTCTTAAGACTTCTGTACTCTTACCCTGTATCTGAATAATAGTTGTAAATGGTTGTATATTGTTGTTTCACTTTAAATTATTCTTGATGATGTTACGTTTCAGCATGTTTCTTGAGCATGTTAGGTTATGTTGTTTCTTTGTGTAGTTTTACGGTGCTACGCAAACTAAAGTTTAATGGCGCTCTTCACAACTGAAATAAAGATGGGCCAATGGGCAGCTACCTAACCACTAGACCACCAGGGAACCAAACTGGTTTCTTCTTTAATAATAGCAAATATACAAAAATTCTGTCCATTTTTATACACTCTAATACATGTAACTGTGTGTATTTGGGTGTCAGCATTAATATCTGCGAGAATGAGGAGTGAGGACAAAGTGGATGTGACCGCTTGCTCCAGCACTTTCACCATCGCCGCAAGCCCATCACTTATGTGCTAACCTAATCTACTCCACTCTAATGCTGTAGAATACAGGGCCTCCCCCACCTAACACACACACACACACACACACACACACACACACACACACACACACAGCTAATCTAATGAGAACGAATAGCCTTCCCCTGCTTTTAGCATCACACAGAGGTTGATTGAATGTTACTGGCTGCCATCATGTCACACTCTATGAAAGATGTAAGCTAGTTTATGTGCAAATGACTAGCATTAGAGGTCTGGTCAGGACATAAGTACTGGTCTAACACACCTGCCTTCAGTACGGCTAAAACGAGAGTTAGCTACGTTGCCTGGCATGAGAAGTTAGCTAAACATATTCTCTTGGTACATTACACAGAACAGGTTTTTAGCCTTGTTAGCTAATGAGCTGGATAGCTAATGAAGAGTTTCTTCAGGCATATGATATAAAAAAAATCTTAGAATACACTAATATATGTAGGATATTCTTTTTAAATAGCATTAGCTGAGAAAGTGGCTTGAGGGAACTTAAAATCTCGTTTTCACTGAGGGGAATATTTCACACAGGATCTACAAAATTTTATCCCCACAGCAACAAAAGCAGGATATACGCAATATGGACAAAAATATTGAGACACTATGGAGCCACACTTTTACCAAAGGGTCAGAGGCACATAGTTGTACAAATCTCTACAAGCACAATCCAAAATCTAGTGGAACATCTTCCCAGAAGTGTAGAAGTTATTATAACAGCAAATGGGACTAAATCGTGAAATGGTACCAATATTTCGGTCAGATGTCCACAAGCAATTGACCATATAGTATCTTCTTCTATCGGCTTCTCCCATTAGGGGTCACCCCAGCAGATCATCCTTCTCCATACCCCCCTGTCCTCTATATCTGCCTCTTTCAACCCAACAACCTGCATGTCTTCCCTCACCACATCCATAAACCTACCTGACTTCCTAATACAATACCACAACTCGTCTCTCGGTACAATGTCGTACGCTTTCTCCAAATCCACAAACACACAAAGCACATCCTTCTGACCTTCTCTATACTTCTCCATCAGCATTCTCAAAGCAAATAATGCATCTGTGGCGCTCTTCCTCGGCATGAAACCGGCTCACAGATGGTCACCTCTTCTCTCAGCCTGGCTTCCACTACTCTTTCCCATAACTTCATGGTGTGACTGATCAACTTTATTCACCTGTAGTTACTGCAGGTCTGCACATCTACCTTATTCTTGAAGATCCGTACCAGCACACTCCTTCTCCATTTCTCAGGCATCTTCTCACCTTCCAAAATCTTGTTGAACAACCTGGTTAAAATCTCCACTGCATCTCTCCTAAACATCTCCATGCATCTACCGGTATGTCATCTGGTCCAACCGACTTTCCACTCTTTAATTTGTCCATATAGTATAACTGGTGCAATTTGTTTGACAGTCAATTCTATAAACAAAAGAGAACTAGTAAGGCTAATAATAATCTGGTGCTAATGTTTGTTGCTCTTATGTGCACTCAAGAACGTTTTTTTTTATCAGAATGTTATAAGAAACAACATTCAATAATTTTTTTTTTCATGTAAGGTTAGGGACCTATTTCACTACAACGTTACCCTCAACACACTGCACTTTTGAAAGCTGTAATAAAAAAGATAAAAATGTAATTTCTCTAATCTATTCTTAATTATGAGTTTTGTCTGGAAGTATCAAATGTATCCAATATCAAGCATGAAGACCAAAGAGCTCATTGTGGACTTTCGTAAAAAATTGAACACTCCCCAGTCTAAATCAATGCAAGCTTTAAGTTCTTGGGAGTTCACATTTCTAAAGATCTGTCCTGGCACCAGAACACTTCAGATCTGGTAGGGAGGGACAACAGCATCTGTACTTCTTAAGGAGTCTTAAGAAAACTTATCAGTCCACAGGGATTTTAAGGAGTTTTTACCATTGCATAATTGAGAGCATCCTGACCATCACTGTATGATATGGAGGCTCCACTGTGTGTGAATTAAAGCACTGCAAAGGCTGGTCAGAACCGCCCAACGCATCACTGGAACCCAACTACCTGCCATTGAGCACCTTCACCACAGCAGATATCTGCACAGAGCTCACAACATCATCAAGACTCCCAGTCACAAATCAATAAGAAGAGACCTATAGATCGATCTATCTATCTATCAATCTATCTATCAATCTATCAATCTATCAATCTATCAATCTATCCTGAATGCAAAAGCTGTTTATGGTATGTGTAGGTTATTGTATTGCATTGTATTGCATTATAGTAATTATAGTTCAAATCCATTCTCATGGTTTGGAGTTAATGTTCATGAGAAACCATCTCCCGCAGCAGCTAGTGGTCTTATATACTATAAACCGTATTGCTTTTTTTAGATCACTGAACACCTGCAATTTATTTTATAACTCTTGTTTCTTTAATGGAAATTGTATTTGGTTTGCCAGCAGACTGACTGACAGGAGCCATTTATAATCAGAGCGAAAGGGGTTGAGCTTTTATAGTTACGACTGAGCACAGACTTTCTATGTCAGGCTGTTATTATGTGCTGCAGGAATGCCATCCACTGCAAAAGGATTCATTACACACTTCACACACACTTCTCACTTGTGTCGCATTATTCCTTTCGGTTATGGAGTGGTGGGGCCGGGCTGAGCCAGGGTTATCCAGGGGATCCCGTGCCTTCTCTTTTATTATAATCTTCTCTTTTATTATAATACAACTCATAAATGAAACACACACACACACACACACACACACACACACACACACACACACACTACACGTAAAATGCTGCCGGAGGGGCCGTTATAGAAGAAATAACAGTGGGAATGGAAGAGAAGAACGAGAGAAGGAGAGAAAGAAACTGCCATGCATTCTGCTTCTGATTAGCTACTGATTAGCCTCTGGTGGTGGAGTGAGGGAGGTCTGCATTGTGTGTGTGTGTGTGTGTGTGTGTGTGTGTGTGTGTGTGTGTGTAATTTAGAAGCAGTCAACATGAGAGTTTCCAATCTGTGTTAGCAGTGGTGGGCTCTAATGATGGGGGTGGGGGTGCGGGTGTTGGTGGGAGGGGGGACATCCATCCAAACATACATACCACCTACACTGCTTCTCTCTTTCTCTCTCTCTCTCTCTCTCTCTCACACACACACACACACACACACACACACACACACACACACACTATATATATATATACTGCAGTCATTAATCCGGACACATCTCCTTGGAGCTGTACAGAAGACTGATTCACAGCAGGGCCTCACAGCGCCTTTCCATCAACAAGCCGCCAGCGCTGGTGTCTAATTGTCTAACAGATCTATCGTTTCACTCAATTCCACCTCCAAAACGCCCGTTCTTGGTTTAAACACCGAAAAATACTGCTGGCCATCAGCATTTTGTTGCTATGGCAACTCGGATCATTTTCATAACTGTTAATAAAAAAACATTTCCTGCCGTTATCCAGAAGCCCGACGGTACTGCGGCAAACTAAACAGGAGCCGTGTTACTGGGGTTAGCGCTAACAAAACAGCTAACAAATGGCTAAAAGTCTTTGTGCTGAGAAGAAATGCTGGATCATGTGACCATATGTGATTATATTTAGTATGATCCCAAAGCAATCTCATTAACCTATTAAACTGTGTAGAAGAGTTCAGTGTGGGAAATGTGGGGAACCGGACCTGAACGGATTTTAGATACGTTCTCAACAGGAATCACTTTCGCTAACTTTGGCCTCGAACCTGAGATATTGATGGCCTCTGCCCAGTTTTGACCGTGAACTCCTGGACTGCGAGTTCTCTCTGCATTACTAAATCTTCCAAGCTGGAAATAACCTCGTGGGTCATGCAGTAACACAGTACCAGAACATTTCCTTTCCCGGACCCTGAACGGCTTTTAGATACGTTCTCAGTGCAAAGTCTTGCCAATCTTTGTGCCTTGTGATCCTACGGTCTGATTTATATCCTTCTTTGCTTACTTTGGCCTCGAACCTGAGATATTGATGTTCTCTGCCCAGTTTTGACCCTGACTCCTGGACAGTTCTTTCACTCTTTATTAATAAACCTTCCAGGCTGGGAGTGACCTCAATGGGGTCATGCTGTAACACGGTCCCAGGACTTTTCATTTCCCAGACTCTGACCTGAACGACTTTTTTAGCACGAAGCCTTGCCGATCACAATGCCCTGTAAATCCTAACATCTAATCTATATCCTTCATGACCCTTGGTGAACCTTTGCTAACTTTGGCCTCAAAACTGAGATATTGACCTTGTGGGCTGCAGGGAGTTTAGAAAGACATGCCAGAGGAAAATCAAAAGATTTAACATTACAAGCATGAAAATAAAAAGCCAGCACAAGGTGACTGAAGGTGTATAGTTTCAAATATACAATAAACTAGATCATTGTGTGGTAAGTCCATGTGACTTACCACTGGATTCTCCAGTTCCCAATTATTTGATGCTAAATTGCTCTATAAGTGAACAAACGTGCGAATGCGAGCGTGCAACGAGGAACTCTGGGACAATGAATGAATGAATGAATTTATGAACTCTTTCCTTTAAATCATCCTCCGATTATTATGCATATATACAGTAAACATTAGCGCTTCCTCCGAATGCCACCCTTCATTATTGTCCTCCCTCTCCATACCTTCTGCTTTCTTTTTTCCTTCCTCTTGTCCTCTGTATCCTGCAGCATCTTCTCTCGCCACAGGTCGAAGAAGTAGGATGGGTTGGTGTAGAACTTCAGGGCCTGCTTCCCATCATCCCTACAGAAAACAGCACACGCTGATATCATAACCCATTTTTCTGTCAGGATCATATGACGGGTTTACATTTATAACTGAGAGTTTATTCTATCAATATAAGACCATTTTGGATGTACAGATTCTTGACTCCAGTGCCCAAAAAAACAGAGCGAGACTTTGCTGAGTCAGCAAAGAGTCTAATCCAAATTCTATTAAATTCCTCGGCCGGAGTATTTTTTTTTTCTTCCCAGAGTTTAACTACAATACAAAATACAATTTACTCAAAGGGAAAATGCTGCTGTGCATTGATTTTCTTACACTCGCGAGTGGTGACAAGAAAATTACAAAGGAGCAACCTGAGCTGCAGCAACGTGTCACTGGGATTTTCCATTTCTCCTTCACGTGATAGTTTTATGTAAAGCTCATTCATGCCACCTTTTCCTCTCATCATCTCCTTAAACCTGTTTTAAACCCAACTATTATTCTGACTACGATTTCATGCAGGAATATATTTATTCTATCAGATTAATTGAGCTGCAAGTGATATTTCAACTGTTCTTGTGTTACAGTCATTCAATTCAATTTATTTTTATTTGTATTGCACTTTTAACAATGAACATTGTCTCAAAGCAGCTTTACACAGATAATGTGGTGATTAAAAGTGAATATGTTCTTTATAAGTGTAAGTTTGTCCCTGATGGGTGAGTCGGTGGCGACTGTGGTGAAGGAAAAACCCCCCGAGATGGCATAAGGAAGAAACCTTGAGAGGAACCAGACTCAGAGGGAACCCATCCTCATCTGGGTTGCACTGAATGTCCATTTATAGCAGAAAAACGATGTTGCGGGGTGCAGTGATGATCAGAAGCGAACTGTATTCCTGAGTCAGTGTAGCAGATTGTTGACATTAGCTACAGTCCAATCCATCCTCAAAGCTCCCGTTCTTACTCCGGAATTTCATGGAACCACCCAAGATACCTAAAGATATTTTTTTCATTCTTGTGAAATCAAGTCTGTCATTCTGTAATAATCATCAACCCACAGTAACCTCATTAACCTATTGAGCTGGAACAGGTGAGTTACAATGAAAAACAACAACATACAAATAAGCATTCTCCATTCCTAAAATCTGAACTGTTCATAAGAACAAATTCAGCACAAAGCTTTGCTATTTCCTGTAATCCTAACGTCTGAGCCGTGTCCCTTGTGTTTGCCTTCATGACCCTTGGTGAACCTGTGTTTACTTTGGCCTCAAATCTTATGAGATATTGATGTCTTCTGCCCAGTTTTGACCCTGACTACTGGACTGTGATTTCACTCTGTATTATTAAATCTTCTGAGCTGGAAGTGACCCTGTGGGCGCAACAGCTGCAGGAGTTCAGGAAAACATGCCGGAAAAAAGCCAAGGGATTCAACAAGCATGGAACTAAAAAACTGTATGAAATGCAAGATGGAAAACCAGCACCAGATCCAGCATCATGCCAGTGAAGATGTTTAGCTTTAACTAGTACACTAGAGATAAAAATCAGTCTATAAATTAGCAGGAATGAGGAGAAAGAAGAAGGCCAAAGAGGAGGTTTATGGATGTGGTGAGGAAAAACATGCAGGTAGTTGGTTTGAAAGAGGTAGATGTAGAGGACGGGGGGGTATGGAGACAGATGATCCGGTTAAGACTAATTTTATTTACTACATAATTCCATGTTCTTTTATGATATGTAGGCCTGTATTACATAATTTATCGTAAGAAAAAGAAAGGATTGAAAGGAAAACCTCTTCCTTTTTCCTTTCCGTTAATATTTCAATGTATTGTTTATTTTATGCACATCTTTAACGCTATTTATAAAGATTTAATTTATGCATGAGTTTGGGCGTGCTTTATGCAAATTAGATGGAAATGAGGACAAAGCTTTCATACTTATAACATGTAATTATAGGAGAAGTGCATATGCTATTTTTTGAGCTCGAATCGACACTTGTTTCTTTACGCTGCTAAATTTAGGCTTTTGGAACCGGGAGAAGACAAAGAGAAGGTAAACAATAAAAAAACGGAAATGTTTAAAAAAGGAAAAGAGAAAACTTTTCTCTCTTTTACTCTGCTACAACCGCTTGTTCTATTAAATGCAAAAACTTTTTGATCCTTCGAAGTAAAACTTGATATGAATGGAAAAAATGTATTGAGATGCAACAGAAACTGACTTATTTGCAAAGTGTGTATTAAATCTCACCATTGCAAAATCTATATTGATATTACCTTATAGGTTCAGCCATAACCTTGTGGAAATCTTCTTCGGATTTAGTCTACATGATGTTCTAAGGATGAGCAATGCATTTTTCCCCCAAATGCTGCAGTGCACTGTGCTCTATTTAGGATGTAACTCTAACACTGTTGTTAAAACAGGACTAGAAAAAAAAATTAAAGGAGTGCAACATGCGGGAAATAAGCGAGAAGCTGAAGCGGAAATAACAGCAGCCAGAGGAGCGAGACGAGAAAAAAATGAACAGTTGTGAGAAGAGGAAAGGAGAATGTGCTGAAGGAAAGACGAGTGAAAGAAGGAGTGATGGATGGAGCAGCTGTCACATCTAGAAGAAGCAGCCGCAGGTGCTGAAGTTCTTCTAGAGTAATGAGGGAACGTGAGAAAACAGACAGAGTGAGGGTGAGAAAGCGTGTGTGTGTGTGTGAGAGAGAGAGAGAGAGAGAGAGAGAGAGAGAGAGAGAGAGAGAGAGAGAGTGAGATGATGAATCTTTAATACATTCCATGTTTATGAAGAAGGCTTAATTCTAAATCACAATTGGAGTTTATCTATGGATATCAGTTTAAATGAATGGAATATGAGACATCAATAACCAGCATAAAATCCGCATTCCGCATCCTAAAAACGGGATTTTTACCACTTTACAATAGAAATAATTCCACAGACCCCTCAAAAGGAATTTATCGTGTTTCACCTGTTTTTTGAATGTTATAAAACCGTCCATTCCTGATCTTTCAACCCAAAAAATACAAATAAATCTAAGTTGATTGTGGTACTTGGGCCCAAATTTAACAACTACTGCACATTAGATGTAATGTTGTATCTAGACCAATCAGGCGTAACATTATGACATTATAACATTATGAGCGGTGAAGTAAAGAACACTCATGATCTTCATCATGGCACCTGTTAGTGGGTGGATTTATTTATCAGCAAGTGAACATTTTATCCTCAAAGTTGACGTGTTAGAAGCAGGAAAAATGTCAGAGCGTAAGGATTTGAGGAGTTTGACAAATTATGACGTCTAGACGACTGGGTCAATGTGTAGCTTTTGTGGGATTTTCCCAGTCTGCAGTGGTCAGTGTCTATCAATAGTGCTCCAAAGAAGGAACAGTAATAATAATAATAATTCGTTACATTTATATAGCGCTTTTCTGCAGCACTCAAAGCGCTTTACATATGAAAGGGGGGATTCTCCTCAACCACCACCAATGTGCAGCATCCACCTGGATGATGCGACGGCAGCCATATTGCGCCAGAACGCCCACCACACACCAGCATATTAGTGGAGAGGAGATAGAGTGATATAGCCAATTAATATGAGGGGATGATTAGTAGGCCAGCGGGCAAGTTTGGCCAGGATGCCGGGGCACACCCCTACTCGTTTTCGAAAGACATCTTGGGATTTTTTAATGACCACAGAGAGTCAGGACCTCGGTTTAACGTCTCATCCGAAGGACGGTGCTTTTTTTTTTTTACAGTATAGTGTCCCTGTCACTATACTGGGGTGTTAGGACCCACACAGACCACAAGGTGAGCACCCCCTGCTGGTCTCACTAACACCTCTACCAGCAGCAACCTGGTTTTTCCCAGGTGGTCTCCCATCCAAGTACTGGCCAGGCTCAACCCTGCTTAGCTTTAATGGGCAAGCTGTCTTGGGCTACAGGGTGATATGGCTGCTGGTGAACTGGTGACAGGGTCGTGTGCGGCCGAGGCTCAGTGAAGAGCGAAGGCTGGACCGTGTGGTCCGATTCAACAGACGAGCTCCTGTAGCTCAAATTGCTGAAGAAGTTCATGCTGTTGATGCGCGACAGGTCAGGACTGTTTTGGCAGCAAAAAGGGAGCAACACAATATTAGGCAGGTGGTCATAAAGTTATGCCTGCTCATGTATGGACATGTATATTATTTTTAATTCTATTTTATTTCTTTATGTATCTAAGTACCGTTCTTAATTTCTTAAAGTATCTAAGTAAGATAGCATCCTATTCAGTGGCTGTCTTAGGGACATACATATGAAATTTACAAACTAAATAAGTTGGTTGTAAATTTCATATGTATGTCCCTAAGACAGCCACTGAATAGGAAAGCATTGTTTTGTTTTTACTTTTTTTTTGACAAAAGAGCAATGAGTGTGGCCACAAAGCACCAAATCTGCTACACTTACAAACTACAGCTACAGAAAATATGTACCCTTCCATTTTCTTTTAGAACCAAATCAAAGAGCAAACAACATTCATAAATAATGCTACATTGTTTACAATTCACCTAGAGTTTTATTGGGGATAAGAGTCAATGGAGGTTCTGATACTGTGCTTTGATACTATTCAATTCCCTGAAGCTCTTGGATGTAGCAGCCAGTGGCCATGGAAGTCCCTAATATACTCTTGTGTAGTCTCCCTAAGTATATACATAGATACTGCGTATGCATAATGGCATTGAAAGGAAAAAGATATTCTCTTTATGGTGTACCGCAATACACACGAGCAGATCAAGTTCCCCTTTGCCACAAGTGTTTCAAATCTTCTATATCAACAATCTCCTGGTACAGGTTGTGAATTTGTGAACAATGCCATAGTATTGGATGTCGACTAGGGATTGTAAGACTCACCGAATTGCATCATCGGAATTTTAAAAAGCGTGCATCAAATAATTATAAGTTGGCATTTTTATCACATTTTTAATACCTTGCATTGGTAAAAAAACAATTCATTTATATATAATTATTAGTAGAGGCGCTATACTTTTATTATTCAAAAAGTGACCTATATTTTATATTTCGATTGATTTCTCGTCTCTAATAGCGTTTCTTCTCCTGAGAGTCAAACAGAATACAGATTAACATGGCAGAGGTAGAGCTGCATCTTCCTGGAGACAGAACAGGAAGTCAACGCAGTCAAAAAGCATTTTAATAGACTTGTGATTTGCTGAATGTCTGAATCAAAGAAATAAAAGTGAACCATCCGCTCCATATAGAGTTGCAGAGCAACACATTCCTACTACACATTCCTACTGTCTACACTAGTGTGTATGACCCTATTAGAAGTTCCTGTAAACGTTGCAGCACACAGCTTTCATTTTCTAAATGTTAACAGGTTGTCCAGTGTCCCCACACTGATTCTTCTTAGTATTCCTCTTTAGTTGTAGCGATTCCACGTGCTAGCTCAAGAGTTTCGTCTGTCTCAGCACCTGCTGTTGTGACTGTCCACATAACAGCTAATCGTATAAAGATATACCCTAAAGGCAGGGTATTGCAAGAGTTCTAAGGCAGCTTGAAGACATTTTGGGAATGTGCTGAGTACTAGTGCTAACCTAAATGCAAAGCAATCTGACCTGCTACATCACATGCGCAGAGGACACTGGATCTATAGTGAACTTCGCTTGTCTACTCCTTCATCGTGTTAGCAAAAGTATATGAAAGATCTACATCCAAACCTTGGTGTATTGAAGAGGTCAGAAAATATCTTGACAGCAGACAAGGGTATGTAAAGCAAAGGGTATCCTGCAGTCGGTAGTCTCATATTTCAGACAGAAGTAGATGATCATCTGGTGTCTCCTGAATCTAGTGACGGGGGTACGGAGTGTATTTTTTGTCAGCACCCAAATTAGCTTTCTCATTTGCATTACCAAACCCAGGGAGACCCTCAAAGCCTAAAGTGCTAAAGACACTTCTTATTTTGACTTCCAGCTATCAGGTATGTCATCGTCTGGCCGTCTGTTTAAAAGGTGTCTCATCCAACTTTACACTAAACCGGTTTAATTGCTGTGCATTTAGAGGCTACAGCAGATGGTCAGGACTGCTGAGAGGATTATTGGTGCCCTACTGCCCAATTTTCAAGATCTTTACTCATCCCGAGTGGAGAAAAGGGCTAAGAAAATCACTTTGTACCCCACACACCCACACTCTTTTCGAACTGTTGCCTTCTGGTCGGTGCTACAGAGCTCCGTCCACCAGAAAAGCCAGGCACAAAAACAGTTTCTTCCCGCAGGCTATACTCAGCATGAGCAATTAAAAAATTCATAACTACACACTGTCTATCATAACTGACACATTAGTAAAAAGAATCCAAATGATCCATTTGTAAACATCTGTACATTCATTTAACAATATTTTTAATCTGTATATATTGCATTATTTAACTGTCTGGTTTACTATTCTGTTACATTATGTCTGTACTTCTCCTGCACTGGAAGCTCCTGACACCAGGTCAAATTCTTTGTGTGTGTAAGCATACTTGGTAATAAAGCTATTTCTGATTCTGATTCTGAAATAGGACCATTATTTTTAGTCTTTGCAGAAATATCTGGATGGGTCTTAAATTGGACCAAATGTTCGAAATATATTTATTTATATACACATTTTCGTATTCGTTTTTGACTTCTGTGGTTTCAGCCATTTTCACTTTTATTATAGGAACTAGAAGTGGTGCAGAGTAGAAATTCTTTTTTTGCTGAACTCCTCTGCAAGAGCAGGGCAGGATAGTGAAAAAGAATAATGCATTAACTCTCAATTTACATTGAATGTGACTCTCGAAACATAATTGTAGACCAAATCCATTTTCATCACCAGAGCAATTTTCATAATACTAATAAAAAAAAATTGAAAATAAAAAACAAAAGAGGAGACGATGAGTTCTTTAAAGATTGACTCAACATGAACTTGCAACTCCTTCTTACAACTGGAACCTCTGTCCGACAGACAGACAGACAGATAGAAAGTCAATAGTCAATACAGACAGACAGACAGACAGACAGACAGACAGACAGACAGACAGACAGACAGACAGAAAGTAAAAAATCAATATATATAGAAATACAGACAGACAGACAGACAGACAGACAGACAGACAGACAGACAGACAGACAAAAATCAATATATATAGACAGACATAAATACAGAGAGACAGACAGACAGTCAAAAATCTATATATATAGACAGACAGACAGACAGACAGACAGACAGACAGACAGTCAAAAATCAATATATATAGACAGACAGACAGACAGACAGAGAGACAGACAGTCAGTCAAAAATCAATATATATAGACAGACAGAAATACAGAGAGACAGACAGAGAGACAGACAGACAGACCGAGAGACAGAGAGACAGACAGACAGACAGATAATAAATAGTCAATATATACAGACAGACAGACAGACAGACAGACAGTAGATAGATAGATAGATAGATAGATAGATAGATAGATAGATAGATAGATAGATAGATAGATAGATAGATAGACAGATAGATAGATAGATAGCTAGCACCTATGTAAGGTATAGAAATTATATCCTCACCCTCAGTGGGGATTTAGAACCCACTGCTTCAGCATTTATTACATTATTTCATTTTAAGGTAATGATGCTTTATGAATTTTTCCCCCCAAAGCACGAACCATTTAGAGAGCAGGATTTAAAAAATACGAACCTATAGGACGAGAGAATGTTGAGTGGTGGAGGCTGTTCACAGAGGTCGTATGTCTCCTGCATCGGGATGGGCAGAGACTCACGATCGAACAGCTGCTGGTCCTGAATGGTGGAGCTGCGAAATGCTTTCCTCATGGTGATGTCCTGAAGAGATACTAATAAAGAGAAAGACAGGGGAAAAAAGGGTCATTTATTTTAAACAGCAGAAATGTTCATATATAAACTTGTTTTGATTATATACAATGTCTGCCAAAAGTGGAGTATCATCTTTTATGGTTTCATGATCCTTTTGTTTACATGCAACAAACTCGGTAAAAGACAAAGAATTTTGGACAGAGGAACTTATACAAGATGGAGAACAGGAGAGAAGATGTTAGCAGACTGCTTCACCCCCACATTCAAACATTTAGGTGGAAGTTTTGGAGCAGGGAATGTTGGAGACTTATTCCAGGTGAAAGGAACCAACATGGCAACCATTCCAAACTTCAACAAAATGCAATTTTGACTGGAAACAACTTTAACATACAACAAAACAATTAACTGAAGCATACGCCCAAGCTCTGTAAGTGTTATGTACTGGATCACAATGTCAAGCTTTAGCAAGTTTACCAGAGGCATAGCAAAGAATTTCAGCTGGAAGTTTGAAGAAAAGAAACTATCCAGATGCCAAGAGTGTGTAAAGCTGTTATTTATGCTAATGAGGGATTTTTCAATGGAAATAACATGGAACAGTTGCACTTTTTTTGATTTGTTAGCTCAAAGTAAACTTCATCTTAAATTACACAGTTTGTTGCAGAGAAACAAAAAGAACACGTGTCCCTGAAAAAAAAACATAAAACACTGTGTTTTTCCGAATGTGGATTTTTTCATGTCAGGTATTTTGAGGCGGTTGAATGGAAGTGTGAGTGAAATCTCATTTATCTTTAGAAACCAACTTGTCAAGCAAGATCTTTTCTCTAAAACGAGTAGAGTCGATGAAATTTTTATTGAAAGAAAAAAAAAAAAAGGTCAAACCCTGGTAATGCGCACGAGTAAATGAACTGCACAATCGATAAAGTAAAAACAGGAACTACATGCACGACAACGAGATACCATGGCGTAGACATAAAGGAGTACGTGTCACGAATTTAACCCAAACTGGAGCAGCGCTCGGTCTATTGGGAATACTATACACTGAGGAGATCTGTGACAAAATAAAAGCGATAAGGAAGTTTAAAGGAACTAAATATATCACAATGTCATATATAGGCAATGCCCTAGATGGTGTATGTTTTCCTTTATGTGACTCCAGTCAGTGGGGTTAAACTAAATAATGTCTCTTTTTGTTTTTTTCATCCTTTTGCCAGAAGAATACTTTACACAAATCTCTCTCTTTCTTTATTTCTACTCTTCTCTCTTTGTTCGATGGGCAGCTAATGACAATGAATTTGACAGAAAAGAACTGAGAGAACGATTCGAAGGACATTCTCAATCGCCATCACATTCCATTCCATCGATTGGCAAACACACTGATAAGAAAAAATGAATCACATCGAAACTTCCATTCCCTCTGCTCTACTTGCGTAAGCACCACCGCTCACCAACATGAGAAATCAGTGTGTTGCCATCGTGACAACAATATGTTACACAATATATTATATTCTTACTACATAGAACCTTATAGCGTCTTTCTGGAACCTTTCATAGAACACTCTTGATGTTACCCAAATGAGGATGGGTTCCCTTTTTGAGTCTGGTTTCTGTCAAGGTTTCTTCCTCATAACATCTAAGGGAGTTTTTCCTTGCCACAGTCGCCACGGCTGCTCATCAGGGATAAATACACATTGTTTTCTTTAACTGTTAAATTCTGTAAAGCTGTTTGAGACAATGTCTGTTGTGAAAAGCGCTATAGAAATAAACTTCACTTAGAGGACACACTTTATTGCACACTACATCCTGCTACAGGAAGATGACATGACATACTGTATCTGTATACGAGTATATCTGATCTGCTGTACATCATTAGTGATGCTTTTTAAAGGAGCCAGATCACAAGTTTTATTCAATTCAATTTGTATAGCACTTTTAACAATGAACATTGCCCTAAAGCAGTTTACAGATTTTAAAAGAACCTTATAAAAAAAAAAATAATAATAATTTTTTATTATTATTATTATTATTATTATTATTACCATTAATATCATTATCATTAGCTAGCAGTTATTAGTATATATATATATATGCAATATTTCATTATTTCTGATACCACTGATTCCACTGCACATATATTTCATTGTACATAGTCAATTATTATATTTTAGTGCAATTTTTTTTATTCTTACATTTTGTTATTGCTGCAGGTCTCTAAAAGCTATCAAACTAATTACGCTGTATCACTTAAATGGCAATAAAGTCTCTAAGTCTATGATATATGATATGATATACTATATATATATATAGCCACTGAATGAATGAATAATATCCTGACCTCCAGTAGCTCCGGAATGAACAAACAAAAGGAAAAAAGAACAAAAGAATGAAAAAAAAAAAAGGTTATTGACTGTGTTTATGTACCACCACTATCTTACAACAGTCCTGTACCTTCCTGCAAATAAACTCCCAAATGGTGTAAATCAGTCCCAGTTTACACCAGCAGATCTGATATAAACTGAAAAGATGACAGAATGTTTCTTTATGAAAGAGAGAGAAAGTGAGAGCGAGAACGAGAAGGAAATAGGCCTTGGGGCAGTTGGTGGTGTTGTCGCTATTATGGGGCCAATGATATAATGTGGTCATAAAAAGAAGGACATGGGCCATTAGTTTAGTCCTGTGAGTGATACACACACACACACACACACACACACACACACACACACACACACACAGAGAGGTGTGGTTCGATACAGAACAGAAAATGAGAAATGAATGAAGATAAATACACTATGGAGGGTTTAATCAGATTAAGCTACACATCAAAGTAAATGTTCAGCATTAACTGTAAAAAAAAAAAAAGACAATTTTCAGATGACTCCCTTCGTGCCATTATGTCCCGAAGTATTTTATTCCCTTTGTACCACAGAAAATTACTTTGACGAATGATACTTTATTTATCTGCTTGTATATACATTTAATGCAGTGTAATGTCCACTTCTAACCAACAGGGGCAGTATTTATTACACAGTATCTACCATAAATGCCCATGAACCATGAGCAATCATCACATCAAATCTTTTTCACACCGTCATCTGCTTCTTTTTTATTGCAAGAATGCAGGAATTAATTTAAGTGTTGAAGTTCTGGATCAAATTTACTTTTAAGTAATTTGGAAGACTTATCTCGTTTAGACAAGTGAGCCGCAATGCGGTTAAGGGCCTTGCTCAGAGGCCCAGAAAGTGGCAGCTTGGTGTGGCTGGGATTTGAACTCAGAATCAAAACCTTGAATCCATAGTCCAATGGATAAGGGAAAGTCAATTCCTATAAGGTAGGTATATGTGGCATGCATTTAAACCCATCACAGGGTTGAAAGGAGATAGAAGCTTCTACCCAGTACAAGAGGATGGACTCTCCCCCTCCTTGTTAGAGTCCATCAACCAAGTCTTTGAAACCATTCTGTAATGGGTATCACTCAAAGAGATCTTTCTGCTGGTAATTACCTTGACAAGAAGGGTAGTGGGGTAAGTTTCTTGGCATGCACAGCAGATGATTTCAGAGTAACAAATCTGAGGTCCCTGTCAAAGGCCATGTCACCCATAATTCCTTCTCAAAAAAGGTTCCCTTCGTGGTCCAGTATCTGCCACTTTACTACACTTTAACAAACTTCACCACTTGTGAGCCAATCCACAAACACAGGGCTTCATTCTTATAGCCATTAATCAGAATTGCTTCAGGAAATGAATTGTTGAAGCTACCTGGGCATCAACATGACACTTCACACTAATCAAATTTGGAATGAGAGAGTAACAGTACAACTGATCAGCTGCAGGCAACAGATTAGTCGCTTATTTATGACCACAGGGCAGAGGATATTCATAATCCCCCTGACCATGGGATTAAAAAATATAATTAGGTAACAGTATTTGATTTAAATCTAATTTAATATTACTTATTACGAGTTAAGATCGAACGCTCATTGGTTAAGGGTCTGGGTTACTGATCGGAAGGTCGGGGTTCAAGCAATGGTATCGCCAAGATGGGATATGCGAAGAGGCTGTAAAGTATAAGTGACAAGTATAAAGCATTTTCTTTTCTTTCTTGAATGTATGCAAGGGTGGGGCTGCTGGACACACTCTTAACCCTACTATACAAGACTACTGAAGCATCTATATTCTGCTGGAATTGGTGATTTATGAGACTAATGAGCAGACAGACATGTACACACACACACACACACACACACATACAAACACACACTGAACAACCCTAAGCTACACTGGTGACAAGAGGAAATGAGCAGATTACCAGTAAATGAAGCTCAAATGGATTGTCTTTTTATTGTCTTTTTTTCTGTTCTATCGTTCTTTCTTCAGGCCTCCACCTCCATTTTTATTTCAAACAGTAGTCACAATGGAGCTGTTCTATATTCATTTACACATGTATTCAGGATTCAGCAATTCCCCAAAGGAGGATGAATACCTGCAGTCCATACATGTGCACACACAGAGAGAGAGAGAGAGAGAGAGAGAGAGAGAGTCACACTCGACTGATTTTAACTGCAGGGCTCGATATTACCGCCTCCTGATTTTCTCTTTTCCACTCACCCTCCCTTCATTTCAGGCTTCACTTAAGTCCTTCTTTTATGTCACATCATTATTTTCCCGTCACCTGCCTTCCTTTTTTTTATTTTTTTTTTTTTATTTACTTCTCCGAAACCCTCTGCGCTGTCTCTTTGTGACACATAATCCACACTCTTCTTTTCTTTACTGCCCCGAATCTGTCCATCGCCCTCCCTCTGTGCATGATTCCTGTGTCCTCTTGTTTCCTGACCTTCATGAATAACGAGGCCCTGCCCAGATCCCGAGAAAAAAAAAAAAAAAAAGAATAAAAAAGGAAAGAAAACAAACTCTGATAATGCCACGGATACCGGACAAATTGCCCGAAGATCTTCATATGAGTGACGTTGAGATGAACCTATGAACTGTCAGTCTAACTACTATGTATTATTCAGTAACAACCAGCTTTGTTTGGGAGGAATCTTATTCCGGACATGCAGACAATCCGGCGAGTTGAATTCCCAAACCCTACTGGCAGATGCAACCTTCTCCTATACTTTTCTAATCCCAATATCTGTATCCCAATAGCTGTCAAATAATAATTCGCAGTAGTTGCTGGATATTATGCATTACGACGTGTTGAAGTGGTTGAGAGAGAGTAATTGTTTAGAATCAGAGTATTATAATAGTGTAATATGTTTGTAATCAAAGATTTCCATCCAAACATGAGGAAAACACTCATCAACGCCTTGGGTGGTTCCATGAAATTCCTGAGTAAGAACGGGAGCTTTGAGGATGGATTGGACTGTAGTTAATGTCAACAGTCTGCTACATTGACTCAGGACTACTTTTCGCTTCTGATCATCATCACTGTTCCCCGCAACATCGTATATCTGCTATAAATGGACATTTGGTGCAACCCAGATGAGGATGGGTTCCCCTTTTGAGTCTGGTTCCTCTCAAGGTTTCTTCCTTATGCCATCTCGGGGAGTTTTTCCTTCACCACAGTTGTTATTTTCA